>NC_066878.1:24421493-24721493 GCF_022985175.1 Labeo rohita
TCTTTCTGCAGCATGTCGCCCTGGAAGAAACGCGCACCATATGTTCATTATACGGATAAATGTGTCGTTCACGTCAAAGAAATCCACACGTCACTCACGTTGTTTCTCTCGAAGGGCACGCACGGCTCTGTGTTGATGGAAACGTCTGTATGCTCTCCCAAATCCTGCAAAACAGAGTCAGAGGTCAGAAACAGGACTCGTCTCAATGACGCTCCCATCATGCGTCCCATCTTACCCGCGCACACACGGCCGTGTATTTATCCTCTCTCTCCTCAGACGCAGACGCGTCTGCCAGTATATCTGCTGCTAAACACTCGTAGTCTAAGTCATACGGGTCGGGGAGAAGCAGGAACTGATCCGAGTCTCCGGACTCATCTTTACTCTCATAAGAAACAAAGCTGATTTGTGACAGAGCGTCCGCATGCGGCCAGAACTCTTTAGCGGAGGGGTTGAGGTGCGACGGTCGGGTGTCGGTCAGAGACACGGCGTGCTTCATCAGGCCGATCAGCTCGTCCGTCATGACGAAGCGCAGAGACTCCAGCAGGAAGTCCTTGAGTCCTCCGGCGTCTGCGATCTTCTGCTGCGCCTCCGGAGGGAAGTTCTCCAGCTCTCCCACCATCAGCGGGTCCGAGGCGCACAGCGGGCCGTGCTCCTCCAGAATCTGAGCAAAATAACTGAGAAACACACAATCAGAGAGAGTCATGATGACAGAAAGGGTTTTGTACTCACTTCATTCTTTCAGCACATTTGCTGACGTATGAGCTTGAAATATTTTAGATTTCCACTGAATCGAGGCCTGCTCAAAGCGAGCACAATAAATATATCTACACGTTTAATAATTGACAACACCAATAAATGATATGACTGGAATCACTTTCAGAGCAATTTCTGTCCAGCTAATTAAAAAACACTTGCCAAGTTTCCATCCAGGTTTTTGTGATATTTTGAGAACATGCGTTAAAAAAAAAAACGTTGCAAAATTTGCCGTCTCCAGCCTGTTTCCATCCAACTGGAGTTTTACCGATAAAACGTTGTGCGTGATGACGTCATCCCTAAAAAAAAGAACGTTTTGGCGTATTGCAAAAAAATAAAAATAAATAAAAAATTGCCCTTGAGCTGTTTCCATACAGAATTTTACCTATTGTGCAAATTACAATGGCTAATAGTCTGTTCTTCATCCTTTTGAAACAAAACGTTATTATACAGGCTATTATTTAATTGTATAGGCTTACATAAATTATTTTTATTAACAAGTCTCATGAGTGTTTTTTGTACTTGGGGTTAAAAAATGATTTAGATACTTGCATTTATACACCGGTGCAGTTGTATTATTTTTCTGATTAAGTTTTATTACTCTGTACCCTAAAGGAAACTGGAATGTTCATTTAGGTTATTTTAACCAACAGTCTTTAAGACATAAATAAATAAGCTTATATGCAAAATATATTTTTTCTAAATAATTAATAAATGAAACGAAATAAAAAAAAACCTGTGCAACAAGTATCAGCCTATATGCAAAATTTTGTTTCATTTTTGCGATGTGCTCTTGAGAAAGCGGCATCCTGTTTGTATTCTTTATTTTACAAAAGCACAATGTTTTGTTTTTATTGTGAATGTACACAAATAAAAGAAATACTTAAAATAGTTTTGAATAACGTTTTACTCCTATATGAAAAACACAAAAGGAGTATTGCAAGTTATTTCCACTTTTATAGAGGGAGGAAAAATAATAAATCAATAAATCAAGTGGTGGTGCCGGCGCCTCTGGTGCGCAGTTAATCATTACTGACTCGACAGCCCAGCCTGTTCATTGTCATAATAAAATGCAGTGTGCCAAACATACTGAAAAAAACCCATGCTATTTTACTTCCCCTCACTCCACAACAAATCCTGAAATACAAGAATGAAACAAGCCAGAACGAAATAATGTAAAATTTCATACTTTTTGACATCAAATAAAGATATTTTTGAAAGTTAACCTGTCTTTTTTCTTACCATATACAAAATAATTTTAGATACAATTTGATAATATGAATGATTTCATGTGCTTTTCAACTACAGAGAAACTGTGATTTTTCATGAGCAACGGCACAAACGCGGACGCTGCCTATAGGCTAATTCTGTCATGTGACACCACATTTATTTGCATTAAAGCCCCCTTTCTTGACAAAAAGTCTTTTCAAACTAATTTTTGCTACATTTGATCTATGCATATAGAATTTATGTGCTAAAGTTAAACGGAAGATGATTTTGTTGACACATGAAAATTTTTCAATGACATTTCCAGCAGCTATATTGGTAAAAATTTTAATCGGTAAAAAAAAAAAAGTGCTAAATAACATTCTGCAATAAATTCTTGGGTGAAAACCTGGTTACTGACAGCCAATCAGAATACATCCTGCTTTAAAAATTGAGCATTTAAAGCGACAGACGACAAAACTGCAGTGTAATTATTAATGTGCAGGCACATTAGTGAAGTTTCACAGATAACTGTCTGTTGTCTTGTCAAGAGCAGAGCAATATAAAGATTTGCTCATACAGAAGTCACTTCTAGAAAAAAAAAACAGAACAGCAAATTCACAAGACCAACGCGATCATGAGTCAAATCTGCATGGAGAACTTTCTCACTTCCAACTGCACAGATCCCCATTGAGATTAATGGAATTCACCTGCATAATTTTGCACAGCAAAGATGAATGTGACCGCGCTATTCACACGTGTTGGTGTGGATGCTAATTTGCTGCAACATCTAATCGATAAAATTGATTATCATCAATAATGAAAATCATCGACAACGATTCTCTTCATCGATTAGTCGCGTCCGCCCACAGCGCACATACAACTTCAGCCGAGAGCAGAAGACGTACTCATACAAACTCTCTTTAGTGGGGTCGGGGTTATTGTCCAGGATCCTCTCGTAATGACTCCGGTGTGCCGATACAGCGTACTGCTCCTCAAACTCCACCAGCTGCCCTCGCAGGTGTTCGGGAACGCTGAACGGATCCATGGCATGCAGGAACATCCTGGAACATCACATTTACAACATCACCAAAACTGATTCGCTTCACCACGTGTGACGCGCAACGGCTCGACTGAACTCACAAAGAGTCTTCCTCAGTGAACAGCTCATCTTCCTCATCTTCATCCCTCGAATGTCCTCCTCCCATTCCAGAAAGCATAATAACAGACTGAAACACACAGACACACAGATGAGCTTCAAGCGTGTGGCTCCGGCGTCGCTGCACTGACGACACTCACCTTAAACTCCTTCTGCTTCTTCTTGCGATGCCTGTTTTTACTCTTAAATACTGAACTCTGAAACACACAAACAGCACATCATTTACACAAACTCAGATGAAACGCTTCAAAATAAACACTTCAGCTTGCGTCTCTTACCAAGTGCTCGTCATCATCCATCTTTTTAATGACTAAACAAACAGCATCTAAAGAGAGAGAAACGATCATTTAGAACAAAACTCTTCATATAGAAAATACTCGTTCTGATTTACGTACCATCTTCAAAATATTGATCGAGAATGGGGTGACAGGACTGATAGCGCTCTCGATTCGACTCTAGAGTCCAAATAAACAGACGCATTTCTTTAGCTGGAGCCTGTCTTAAATACTCCATTACAGTTAAACCGCCACTGTCAAATAATTCCGGAACGGTGCCGAATTTCTCGATGAGCGTCTCCTGCAGCGGTGTGAACGTGAGCAGAGGTTTCAGGTCCAACTCCTCCAGATGAGAGCTATAACGATTGATGAATGACTCCGCGGCTTTCAGACCTGACGGAGGAGACGGAAAACACATCTTTAAACAGGAACTCAAATCTACATGCACATCGGACACAAGATTCAGTCCTGAAAACACTGATGTTTAGTCGGTGTAACTGAACAGGAGTGTAAATGAAACACACCAGCGTTATCAAGCTGCTGAGCCCAATGCTGCAGTTTGGGTTGAATATGAAGCGTAGAAGCAAGCGTTTCGATAAAGACTCGAGCCCAGACCCTGTTTTTAGATTCCAGCAGAAGATCCACGTGCTCCGACAGCGGTCCAGAGTCTCTATGGCTGTTTAACACACTCTCATGTCCTTTACTCTCAAATAAATCCAGCCACGGTCGCAGACGCTCCAAAAAGCAAGAAATATTCACCGACTCTTCTTTAAAAAGTCCTTTGTTATCATGAATTTGATGTAAAACACGGTCCATATAAATAGTGTCTTTGGGCGGCTCTGCAGGAGTAAAAACAGAGATGCAGCGTTATTAACAGCGGCTCCCATCCAGGGGTCCGGGGCCCACAGGAGGGCCTCAGAAATTACTTTAATTTTTGGGGCACCTGACGCACATACACTTTTCTTTGTTTTTTCAGACCCATAAATGAATTTCCAGAATTTTAAGCAAAATGCAAGCAACAATTGGGTGTTTGTTTGTTTTTTTGTGTACTCAAACAAAAACTATTGAAATTTGGATTTGTTTTTCTTTAGAAAATTGTATTTAGGTGTTTTATGCTTCCAAATAAAATTGTCTACATATAACATTCCTCAAGCAAGTTATAGCCATTTATTACAATATTATTATAGGTGCCTTTCAGTGAAAAACACCCATTTAATTTATTGACAATATAGATGTTAAGATGAAATATAAATGTTTAGGGAGTAAAGTAAATACATTCTTAAAAATATTTAGATAAATATATCCTTAATCTGAGTATGAACAACAAACACTGCACATATTGTCTCATGCAACAAAAATACAAACAGTCCAAATTATTTACAAACTATACACAAAATGAGCGAGTGCAACCAAAAAAAAAAAAAAATGCAAACAATACAAACTATATAAGAATTTCTTGCATAATATAACAATCAAATGGACTGATCCACTGGCTGTACTGCCAACAACCAGTCATAAGGATCAATTTCTCAAAACTGAGATTCATACATCACCTGAAGCTACGGTTGTCAAAAGGTACCGGGTTCGGTACTTTCGGTACTGAAATTTTAAAAACGTCCATTTCCCGCTCACATTTGAGCGCTGTTGAGATGATTTTTAAACACTGCTGATTGGCCATAGTGCGCACACGCTTACCGGCTCAACAGCGCTCAAACGCGAGCGGGAAATGGACGTTTCTAAAATTTCAGTACCGAAAGTACCGAACCCAGTACCTTTTGACAACTCCAAAATAAGCTTATCACTGATGTATGGTCTGTTAGAATAGGACAATATTTGGTCAAGATACAAGTATTTGAAAATCTGAGGGTGCAAAAAAATCCAAATATTGAGAAAAATCACCTTTAAAGTTGTCCAAATGAAGTTCTTAGCAATGCACATTACTAATCAAAAATGAAGTTTCAATGTATTTATGGTAGGAAGTTTACTAAATATCTTCATGAAACATGATTTTTACTTAATATGCTAATGATTTTTGTCAAAAGCAAAATCGATCATTTTGACCCATACAGTGTATTGTTGGCTATTGCTACAAATATACCCGTGATGCTTAAGACTGGTTTTGTGCTCCAGCGTCACATATGTACTGACGTCTCATCCTGGTTTTTGGTTTGTGTTATGTCAAAGGGCTCTGTCGTGTGTATTTCTGTGCTTTTTCAAAGAATGCAAATGTTTGTTTTCATGCACGCACAACATGCTCTACTTTTTCCTTTGCGTTTGTTCAAATTTCCAAGGACACATGCTAATTGGTGGTTCAAAAGTTGAAAACCTATGTTTATTGGTTGATGGGGGTGGGACTAAGCATCAACAATCATTCCTGTTTGGCTCGGAGGAATGAACCGCATTGGTTTCATCTGACGAATCAGCGCTGATCAAAATGTGATTATGCAAACACGTTCACTACGGAGCCTCTGAATATCCAAATGAGATAATCGCGATATCTCAGAGGAGAATGTCTGCTTTATGATACTTTTTAAGTCATAGCATTCAAATTGGATTAGCGGCTCAAAAGTTATTAAGTAAAATTTAAGAAAAGAGTTTATTTTTTGCCACAGTCTCATCTTTGAGGGTTAAAACAAGTCTTCAAGCAATAGTTCATCCAAAAATTTAAATTGTCATTGTTCACTCACCCTCCACTTGTCCCAAAAATGTTTCTTCTACTAAACACAAAAGACGATATTTTGAAGAATACTGGTATATAAACAGCTGCTGGTAGACATTGATCCCCACAGTATTTCCTCTCAACTATTAAAGTCAATAGCTATCATCAACTGTTTGGTTACACACCTTCTTTAAAACATCTTCAACAGAAGAAAAACTCATATAAGTTTGAAACAACTCGAGGGTGAGAATATGATCATAAAACAAATTTGAGTCAACTATCCCTTTAAAATAAGCCATAATTAAACAATTATTGAAATTGTGATTTCTAGACCTTAAAATCCTGTAAATGAACTCAAATCTTCCAACTTCATAAGCATAATGAATGTGTATTATATAATGAGCGTATATTACGATACCTCTCTGTGCCGCCGGGTCTTTAAGGGCTTCTGCAGCCGTTACTTCCTTTTTGTCTTGACAGGCAGAACGTGTCGCCAACTTGTTTTGTTTCCGTCGAAGCTTTCGCTCATTTTTAGACTTCAACTTCTTAATACTGTCGTGGCACAAAGACAGAAATCAGCCGCCGCCAACAGATGCAGCTACAGTATGAAATATGACACGCAAGACGAATTAAACGTCACCTTGTACATTGCTGCTTGATTCTCAATCGCCCAGCAGGTCTGATTTTAGGAATAGATGTTTTAAACTGAAAGATGAGAAGATGCGAGTAAGCCAATGAAACATCACTGTGTGTTTGTGTGAGAGAGTAAGAGTGTGTATATGTATATATATATATATATATATACACACACGTGTGTGTGTGCACGTCTCACCTCACACTTAATCAGCCCTGTCGAGCCATATATTACAATGTGACAGACCTGACCTCCACAGTCTGGCGTAAAACACGAATCTCTTAGAAAATCCTGCAGGAAAAAGATAAAAGCAATGAGCGTCTGCGCCGTCCTCAGGTTTCTCACATAAGTCACGCGTGTCCGTCTGACCTTGTCGTTCTTATCGGAGAACGAAAGCGTTTTGAGCTTCTTCCAGCAGCTCATATGAAACTCCACTCTGCAGCTCTGACAGCAGGTCAACTGGATGAAGCCCTGCACACAGCACACGCTCATCAGAGATCCATCGGCAGGATCCATCAGACAGCAGATTCAGCTCAGCACGCTCACCTTAAAGTCTGGATCGCTGAAGAAGATCTCCACCGTATGAGACAGGCAGTGTTGATACCGACAGACGGCGTCTGCTTTAGGAGGAAACTTACACGCCTCTATAAAGTTCTCCAGATGTTCCTTCAGGACAGACACAGTTCAATATTAAGACCATATATACAGTTTGTGCTTTCAGACCATGTCTGTTTGCATTAAGGTCATCTAAACACCAGTGTAATTGACATTTAAACCACACATTATTACCGCAAACATGAGCGTTTCGTATTTTATCATTTAATCCTGTAGTTATTTTAGTCAACCTGAGGCTGTGGTGAACTGTGACAAACCAAACACCACTGACTACATAAAAAAGGAACAAACTCCAACTTCTTGTTTCAAATGGAAATACATCAGCATGTCAAGCAAGGTCACGAGGACTTTTCTGGGTTCAACATCTGCAGACAAATCACTGTGACTCATTCCTCTTTATATAAACAAACATACACATGAACACGGAGTTAAGAGCATGCACAGTTTCAGGGGGTTTGGAAGCAGCAACATGTTAATTGTTCTGTAAAAATGTGTCTAAATCAGATTTCTTTGTACTGCGTTAAAGCCAGAACATTCTGGATTCGCTGGTCATGATCTCACACAGGTTACGCACCTGTAAACAGTCTGGCTGTGTTTCCTCTACTGTAGTTTTAGTGGTCGGCCAGGTGAGTTTTCCAGGTGTGACGTGTCTCTGGATCATCAGCTGTGCGTTAGTGAAACACTCCAGAGCTTTAGTAAATCTACAACACAAACGCAGACAGGAAATGAAGTCAAAGACATTCAGCATAGAGTGCGGCAGCATTTAAAATCAACACACTCACCTGTTCTCCTTCAGGTAAACTCTGCCCCTCCCATAATGCACCAGCAACTGAAACTTCCTCTCTGATGACTCTAATTTGGTCAACAGCTGCTGAGCTTTAGCCAACTCCTTCAAACCCAAGAAACAACACAATCGAAGAACAATTAGTTCATGTTCTGAGCTGAATATATATATTACAACATTATATATTAGTGCATTTCTACAGTTTGGCACCAGAACTAAGAAAGCTGTTGGAGGACATCACACACTCACACACACTCACAGTTTCTCAAATGTTCTGTAAGATTCGTAATGTTTTTAAAGAAGTCTCTCATGCTTTTTGATCAAAAATACAGAAAAAACAGTAATATTGCAAAATGTTATTACAATATAACATGTTTTTTATTTTAATATACTTTTCAATAGAATTTATTTCTGTGATGCAAAGCTGAATTTTCATCAGCTGTTACTCCAGTTTTCAGTGTCACATGATCCTTCAGAAATCATTCTAATATACTGATTGATTATTAGAATTATCAATGTTGGAAACGGTTGTGCTGACATATTTTTTTGGAATTTGTGATTTTTTTTCAGGATTCTTTGATGAATAAGTTAAAAAGAGCATTTATTCAAAATATAAATCTTTTCTAACAATGTAAATCTATGCTATCACTTTTTATTAATTTAACACATCCTTGGTGAATAAATTTCTTTTTAAAAAAAGAAAGAATATTTACTGACCCCAAACTTTTGAACAGTAGTGTATATTGTTGGAAAACCTTTCTATTTAAAAAAAAATGTTGTTGTTTTTAATCTTTTACTGATCAAAAAAACCTGAACAAAAGTATCACAGGTTCCAAAAAAAATATTAAGCAGCACAACTGTTTCCAACATTGATAATTCTAATAATAAATCAGTATATTAAAATGATTTCTGAATGATCATGTGACACTTAAGCCTGGAGTAATGATGCTGGAAAATTCAGCTATGAAACCTTTTCTAAAACCTTTTCTTTTCTTAAACTAAGTGCACTACCATTACAAAAAAAAAAAAAAAAAAAAAAAAAAAAGCCAAGAGGATAGGGAAATAACAGGATGAGCCTAGGACTGGACGATTTTTCTGATTTTACGGATTAATTTGAATTTAATGTTTAGCCACCATTTTATTTGTTTAGAAATCGAGAAATCGTGATTTTGAACATAAATATTACCAAATGTTCAAATAAGCCACTTTGACAATATGCCAACGATAACAGTAAAGAAAATAACAATCCAACTGCATGTTGATGCACGTGATTCACCGCTCACATCGCTGGCCGTCATTCACACAGAATGTGCTTTTGTGTTGACACAGATGTGATGTGAGCAGTGGAACAGGAAAAACATACAAGAAGATGGGAGTGAACTTCTTTTAACTTGAGCGCTGCATTTTTAGAATGCCGCTTTATACATGACAGTGCAAGAAACAGACACGCCCATGTTTACACTGAAAAACAACAGACAAGCAGTGCAATCGAATAAAAAAACCTGTGAAGAACTGTATGTCTGATATTTCATGTTTGCATCATGATGACAGGCTGAAAGCTGCTGTTCATTGTTTTACAGAACATTTATAGTAAATAATAGTGTTACACCTTCAGTCATTTTGATTTTGAATTACCTTGATTTTTGAGATTTTTTTTTTTTTTTAAAGCATCTTCCTTGTATTATTTCTTTTTTGCAAAAGATAATTAAATTTTACATATTGCCCTAGATGAGCCATAACGAAAGGTCTTGAACCAATAAAGTCAGATTTTTGCATCTGGAACTCCATGATTTGGGATTTTTGTATGAGAAGATTTTACACAGCAAATGCACATCAGAGGGCGAGACACATGCAGCGACACAGCGAAACATATCTGGCTCTGACGGAAAACAACAACGGCTGCGATGTGTGGCAGGAAAGTGTGGATGTGGAGTGAGGTCATAATGATTGCAGACTCAGTCACTTGTTCTAAAGGCTTTCCTGAGCGTCACATGACACTGAACTGAAACAGACAGGCCTCTAGACTGCAAGAAAAAGGAAACCATTTTCTGAGAATGTGTGGGTTAATATTTGAAGTGATCTCATTTGTGCGAGCGTACGTCTGCTCTGCTCCATACGCCGTGCACTGCAGCGAGATTTCACTGATCACCTGAACAGACTGAGGCTGATGGAGTCTTTGGTGTTTAAGAGAAATGTAAAAGTAAAATAAAAGACACTTCTTAAGGCAGAGAATGTGAACATGTCGGTTTTTCTCTACTTTTTTTTTGTTTTCATATTGTAAAGCCTGTTAGCTTTGCCGTTTACCTCACATTGCACATTTTTAATTTATTTGATTCCACAGTGTTTGCTAAACTCGCTGTAATTTATTAGTTAATATATAGTGCAGCATGTGGTGTATGTCATGCCTGATCTTATTGATTTTTGTTAACATATGTTATATAAGCTAATGTGTCATTGTAGACTACTGTTTTAGTGTTGTGCTTCTCATCAAGAACAACAATGAATCCATCATTCAACCCTCTGTTTTAGACTTAAAGATGAAAGGTGTATAGATGTAAGCACAACAGCTGATTAAGTTTTCTTGTGAAACGCAACCCCAAGATTGTGCATTTGAAAGTGAAAGCGTCAAAGCCTGGTTTTCTTTTTAACAAATTTGGCAGATATTTTAATTGACGTCGACTTGAGGCTGAATGCGAGACGAAAGCACAAAGACGAATGGCATCTGAAGTGTATTCCTGATCATCTTGACACCACCAGCATTTAATTCCATAAAGTGAGCAGTAAGTCATGGTGACTGGAGGTGAATTGTGGTACATTACCTCAGGCTGTCCGATTTCCAGCAGGGCCATTGCATATCCATACATGAGCACAGATTTATCCAGCTCTGTCAAACCCAGCTCCTGTCAGACACACAAACACACCAATGAACGAGGATCCAAACCCTTTACATGACAGTCGACGATCTGAAACACTGTTTAACTTTAAAATAGAGTACGGCACAACATTCAACCAACACCACCAAACAAACCAACTCTTTAAATGTCATGAGTGATTCAATGTGCTTTACAGGCAAACAGGAGAGATGTTCTCCATGATCACCTTCATTTTTCACACACCCTTTAAAAGAGAGAGTAAACTAATGAAGGATAGCGAACGGAGCTTCCTGCCATTCTGGTAATTAAATAAAAACAAACAAAAAAAAAAAAAAAAAAAAAAAAAAAAAAACACCAAATATCAGCTGACGTATCGGTCGACCGCTACTGTAGCCAGTGTTTTAGTCTCCAGTAATACACTAGGGCTGGGCGATAAATCCATAACAATAATTATCATGCAATATGGAATGGAATATAGTTGTTATACACATTGTTTTTTGTGATTAAGCTATAGCGTTTATGCATTTATACTTAATGTATTTAGACTATTTTTTTCTAGCAACCATATTACATTTTTACCATGGTATTGAGCTGCTATATTTGTGGTTTGATACTGTGGAAGAGCAATAGTTAATTAAAAAAAACAAAAAAACAAACATAAATTTCACCATATAAAAACAAGGTTCTTTACAGATTTTTACAGATATGACTTTGATAATGAACATAAATCTACATCTGCATCCAAACTCAAACTACCATCAAATATTTTTAAGAGACCAAAAAAAAAAAAAGTTATATTATTATTATCATCATCTTCTTCACAAATCTGTGTCTTGATTTGAAACAATATTACTCATTAAAACAAGAAATCAAATTGTTTTTATATTAAGATATTTATTTTGTTAAGGAAAAATGACTGGAAAAAGTGTGAAGAATTAAAAAAAAAAAAGAAAAAGTGTTTGTCATGTTCTGACCATAAAGAATAGTTTAAAGCCACATTTAACTGTTTTTTTACAGCTTTCGAACTGTAGCAAAAATCTGCCTTAAAACTTGAAAGAAATAAAAATGTGAAATCTATCGCGTTACTTATTGATGTCGACTGATACGGAAAAGAAAAAAAAAAAATCATTGTGATAATTTTTGGGCCGTATCGTCCAGCCTTACAATGCACTCAGGTTTGGTGCAGAGGTGACATGTGAAACAGACAGGAAAAACACAGATCTGTATGTACAAGCTGACACACACACACACACACACACACACGTCTGGTTTATTATCTTTGTGGGGACTCTCCATAGGTGCAATGGTTTGTATACTGTCCACACTGTATTTTCTGTCCCCTTACCCTAACCCTACCCCTAAACCTAACCCTTACAGAAAACTTTCTGCATTTTTACTTTCTCAAAAAATCTCATTCTGTATGATTTATAAGCTTTTGTACCCATGGGGACCTCAAGCCGGTCCCCACAATGTCAAAGATTTCAGGTTTTACTATCCTTGTGGGGACATTTGGTCCCCACAATGTAGCAAAAACAAGTCCACACACACACACACACACACACACACACAGTACCGTGGTCCCACTGGACTCCAGGATCTTGAGCGCCACAGAGAAGGACTGCTGTGCGTTCCGGCAGCGCTGGTCACTTAAAGCCACGTGAGCCTCCTGAACGACGGCACAGAATCGCTCCTTCCTCCCCGCCTCGCTCTCGTCCTCCTGCAGACACAACAGCAGCGTTAAAGCACACGCAGACACACACATCACACTCACTACCGCTGCTGCACACACTTACCACCGGATGGCTCGGTCCGTCTGGGACGGGTGCGAGTTTGATCCGGACCGTCGGCTTCTCTGGGACACCAGCCGAGGATTTCTTAGTCTTTCGTGGACTCATTTCACTAGGACAAATTAATCAGGAATAAACATCATATTACAAGCAGCTCAATGAAATCAGTCCACTGTTTTCTACAAGCACGATTTGCTCAAGGATGCATTCCACAGGAAGTGATACGAGCGCACAGAAACATACGGCTGCACAATTAATCGATTATCTAATCGTGATCACAATTACAGATGCCACAATTATGTAATCGTTCAAAGGCACAATTACCAAAAAAAAAAAAAAAAAAAAAAATTATATATATACATGAATATTATTCTGTTTGGTTAAGATGTGGGGATGGGTGTTTTTACCTACAGGTTATCTTAAGGTTTTTTTGTTTGTTTGTTTTTTTTTTTTTTCCCATAGTTTTAATTTGTTTTTAATTTTACTTTTATATTTAAAGAAGCATGCAGTGTTTCAACAATGCTATAAAGCTATTCAAAACATCATTAAAATGTAAATTGTGATCGTAATTAATAATTGCCATTACAATTTCAAGGGAATAGCATCAGCCAAAACCTCCAAAGATACACATCGACCAGCGTTATACTCTTATACTCTGTGTTTTTGAATGAGACAAGTTTAATATTCAATATTATTTTAACTGGTTAAACTGTCATTTTTTGTGTCAGTTTTATTATTTTTAATGTCTACACAACATCTTGTGTTTTAGTTTTACACTTCAATACTTCAACAAAGCCAAAATAAAATGTTTATTGCACGCTAGCTGACATTGAATGCAGTTTATGCTCATTTAATTGGTAAGAGCTACAATAAGGTCTGATTAGTCATGCATCACCTGACATTAACAATCAGGAAACACTTGTTAATCTGTGTTTATATTAGTCAATAAAAATACACCTGCTCAGTTCATGTGATCTCAGACCCACTAAATAAAAACAAACTTTTGAATACTATATTAGTAAATGCTGAAGTTAAACTATGAATAATAAGTGCTTTAGAAACGCATTTCTTTGTTAGGTCACGTTAACTAATGCGGTTCACTAATGTTTACAAATGGAACTTTATATGTAAAGTGTCCATTTTATTTCAAGCAGTGAAAAAGTTTAAACTTTAACTATTAGTTAATAACATCATGTTGACATAAGGCTGGTTGAGATGTTCAGCATCACAAACACATGGTGAGGAAACAGCAGAAATAAAAAGTCAACATCCTGTTTCTGTCTGAAACAAACCCCGATCATCTGTAAGCTTCAATATAACGCAAAATGAAAGTGAATCTAGTCAGACCCACGTGACCTTATTTACCGTCTTGAAATGACCATAAAATAAGAGTTAATGTTTTACTTTTCAGTTGGGTGGAACAACAAAACACTCTTCACAAGTCAAATCAGACTGATATTTAACATCTTAAATATATATAAAAAAAAAAAAAGTTTAAAAAGACATTCAAATTAGCTCTTTCCCGGTCATTTTCACAACAATAACTTGGGTGGGTACCTCTTTACGTCTTTGAGTCTGTCAGTTCTTCCTTCAGCGTGCACTCGAGCTCCTGAATTCCCTGAAAATGGATGAATTATGGGATTATTGCGTCGCATATTCAAGTAAATCAAACACTCGTGAGTAACACCACTCCTGCGCTCAAGAAGATCAAGAACCAGCAGGACCAGACTGACTACCTGTCGCTTCTAGAAACGAACACAGTGGCATGAAGGAGGAGGAGTAAACACACACACACACACACACACACCAGAAGAGACACAGGAAACACCACAGATGCACAGTGAAGCTCATTTCCTTCAAAGGGATTATTTAACCCGGCAGAACATGCACACATGTAATAAACTGCATTACATTTGACATCCTTCCAGTTACACCAGCGGCACCACATTCAAGCTCAACTCTACAAACACCAGCGCAACTATGTGCTGCATCATCATCGCAGGAACAACACATTAACAACATTCACACATCTGTGATGCGTGTCCATGAAGTGAGAGCTGGGAACAGACAGCAGGGAGGACGAGCAATGGCAGATGCTTTATTTACAATAAAATACAGCATTCCCTGTGACATAACGAACGACTGATGTGCGTATGAAGAGCAGAGAGAGAGAGTCCAGCTGAAAAGTCCAAACTCCAGCTCCACACGCCATTACAACCTTATCGCTTAAAGGAGAAGTCCACTTCCAAAACAAAAATTTACAGATAATGTACTCCCCCCTTGTCATCCAAGATGTTCAAGTCTTTCTTTCTTCAGTCGTAAAGAAATTATGTTTTTTGAGGAAACGCATTTACAAATGCGGTTGTAAACGATCCCAGCTGAGGAAGAAGGGTCTTATCTAGCCAAACGATCGGTTATTTTCAATTAAAAAAAAAAAAAAAAAAAAAAAGTAAATAGTTTTAAATGCTTTAATCTCAAACCCTTGTCTTGTTTTTTCCTGAACTCTGTGTATTCTGTCTCAAGACAGTTCGGGTATGTTGAAAAACTCGTATTTTCTCCCTCAACTTCAAAAATCATTTCAGAATCATCCTACATCGCTGCAGAAGTACAGACACAGTGTTTGCAAAGTGAACATGCAAAGATCAAACTCCCTTAACAAAAAAGGTAAAACAGTGATATAGGACAATTTTGAAGTTGAGGGGGAACATGAGATGGGAGTTTTTCAACATACACTAACTGACATGAATCAGAACAAAAACAGTCCAGACAGAGTAAGACAAGACGAGCGTTTGACATTAAAAAGAATATAAATTGTATTATTTTAATGCAAATAACCGATGGTTTTGCTAGATAAGACCCTTCTTCCTCGGCTGGGATCGTTTACAACCGCATCGGAAGTGGACTTCTCCTTTAAATGTTTTGATGAGTTTGTATAAAGCTAGCTATCTGGTTTAATTTGAAGGAAACTGTAGTGCCCCCATAGGGACTGAGGCTCAAGAACACGTCAATTACATACAACAGAAAATACAAGATGCAGCAAAAATAAATGTTATACAAAATAAAGCAGCTTTCGGAAGAGCAGTGCACATTTAAACTGGAAGTTCCAGTTGATAGATCATGCTGACATCCTGTTTACTACATTACAACATTAGATCAGTCAGATCAGTTTTGCCTAGTACTCAAAACTTGTTAACAGCAAGTCATGTCTGGTACCCAAAACTCTTAATCTTCTATCAGCCAGGAAGAGCAGAAGCAGACGACAAAGTGATTATGATTAAAAAAATGTGTAATGTATAATCTTAGTTGCATGTGTTTCAACACTGAAGCTTCTGACAGCACAAATCAGCAAGAGCTATTAATTCAATTCAATTCAAATTTATTTGTATAGCGCTTTTCATTATACATATCTTTGCAAAGCAACTTTACACTGAATTAAAGTTTTTACAATATATTTAGTAGTGGCTTACTAGTGATGACTATGTCAAGCTGATGTACATATGGCAGATGTGTGGTAAAGATCAATTAATGACGTAATCAAACAGACAAAAACACCATAAATTAGTAGCAAAATTCAGTAGTGCTGTAATATACCACAAGCTATAGAGAATGGGAACGTGACGTCAGCACCGCACAGCATTCTGGGACTTTCGGACATGGACATTACAGTCTAGGCTGGGTAATAGTGGAGGTAGATGTTAAAATTTAACATTTGTACAAAAAAAAAAAAAAAAGAAAAAAGACATTAGAATGGAGAACACTTGCTGTGACATGAACTGTCATATCTGCTGTCATGAGCGGATGGAGAACGGATCTAAAATGAAGCGCAATTTTATGCTTTTCAGCTTGAAACAACACAACGGCGAAAGCAGCTCAATGAAAATAACTTCAAAATCTGGCTTTGTCGTTTGTATTTATTATTTATTACATATTCATAATTTCCGATCCACATGAATGTGTAAGTGCTCATGCCATGAATAACACGTTTGGAAATGTCATTTAATCTGTGATATGACTCGTTGCGATCACTGTCTTTGTTCATAAAGCAACTTATTACACTTCATTCCCTAATGAACTTAGGGCGATATGATACATGATTAAATACATCAGCGTTTCTCAGTTACAGTCTTCATGTACCGTCGCTCTGCATATATTGCATTTGACTCTCTTATTTAACCTGATTCAGATAACCAGCTAGTTCAGAGAGAGCTCCATGACTGAACTATGTTCCGATTAACATGATCCCTACACAATGTTCAGTGCCCTCTACTCCCTGAGCAGTGGAAATCAGTTTAAGTTTATTTAGGAATATTCATTCGTGGATTTGCGTTACACCACCGCCTGCATCGTCTTCACACACAAACTAAACTTACTAGAGAAGTGTGACACAATATACCTCTGTAAACAAATGCAATTTAAATTCATGTCTTGAACACTTTATTGTCTTCGAACTGGAATCAGGGCGGAATATTTCGAGTTCTCGGGGCACTTACTTTTGAATAGAACAGACAACTGAGATACACATAAAATGTGCAGAGCGGTGGTTCACTTACAAGATCAACTGGCTGAGATCAACCTATAGTGTGTTTATTTTATCAGTGACACCTAGTTATTAAAAACTGCAAAAGAGAAATTAATTCGGTCCTGTGTGTGGTACAGCAGAAGGCGGCCGTATGATTTCTGTGAGTGTGTACGTGTCGTTTTCTGGCCACACAACTGAGTGCTCGAATGAACGCAATGGATTCAAATATTAGTACATTTATTCTAAGCAAGTGCAAGCAGCTCTTAAAAATATTAACACACATACAGTAATTTTTTCCTCTAGTGAGTTGTATTTATTGTCATTGTACGCTATTTAGCGTGTCCTAAAACATGGCAGCGACTACCCAGAATGCAATGCGCAGTGACGTAGATTCCCATGCTCTATAGCAATGAGAAATTACTGCTTCACAACATCCTGCCGTGATGATAATGGATGGGTCCTTTTATCTCACTCATGAAGACAAATATTCCTTAAAACCACACAATAATCAGACTAAACAACTACTGTGTATAAAATATAATAATATAGAGATTAATCAAGTTATGACTTAATGAGTAAATAAATGGTGTGAATGATTACTATTGATGATTAGTAAGTGATTAATGAGTGAAGAATAAATGAGCATAAAAAGAAAGAAAAACAACAAGTGCATGGCTGCAACACAGAAGAATCCTTAGATCCTTCACAATGGAATTGAGCACAACAATACTAGACTTTAAAATCAGAAGCATCTCCGTCCTCACCTGCAATGTCATCCTGGTCCTTCCAGTTTTCAGATTTCTGGTGTTTGAGAGAACAACAACATTACAGTAATTAGAAAAAGAGGGAGAAAAAAAATCTTTGTTCCAGTTTAAAATTTTGGTAAAAGAGAAATTCACATTCACAGCATGGTTATCTTTAACTAAAATACCAAAAAAAATTAAAGCACTATATTATTAACTGGAAATATACTAAAAACTCTCTCTCTCTATATATATAAAATAAATAAATAATAATAATAAATGAAACCAAACCAGTTAAAACAAAGTAACAAATATTAAAAATAATTGTAAATATTTTTTAAAATAAATAAATAAATATTAATATTTATTAATAAATGAGTATACAAATACAATTAAAAACCAAAGCTAATGAAGTGACAAAAATAAAAGCTAATCTCAAATATTACGTAAACTATAACAGTACATAAGTAGAGCTGGGTGATTTTCTTGGATAATTCAAATTTAATGTTTTGCCACGATTTAAATTTTTTAGAAATTGAGGAATTGCGATTTTGAAAAGAAATATTACCAAACACCAGAATTAGACACTGACAATCTGCCAATAATAACAGTAAAGAAAAGAACGATCCAACCGGCGCACGTGACTATCGCTCATATCATTAGACGCGTTCACACACACTTGACAAAGATGCTTCGTGGGCAGTGGAATAGGAAAAACATGCAAGATGAGAGTGAACTTTTAACTTGAGCACCGCGTTTTTATAATGTTGTTTTATGCATGAGATGCTGCAAGTGACGCGAGTCCAACAGTCCAACACGTCCATGTGTACATAAAAAAAACAAACAAAAAAAAAAAAAAACCAATCTTTTCTGCAAAGATATTTAACAAGAGAATTACATTTTTTTTTTTTTTTTGCCACATCGCCCAGCGCTATACATCAGTAATACTGAAATAACACGGCTGACAGTACAGTGTGAGTGTTGGGTCAGGAATCTCATGCAGTGTTTCATCTCACCGAACTCTCCGGGACTGAAGACTGAGGCGTCGCTTCAGGCTGACGACTGGATTTCACATGATGAGCTGAAGAATCGCCGGCCGCGTGTGATCTGAGTTACAAAACAAACCTTAGTCATTCGCTCACGAAGCAAAACTAGAGCGGCAGCAACTTCTTAAAATACAAACCTGCTTTTAGAAGGAATCTTTTTGGTTTCAGTTTTCTTGGTCTTCATCTCTGCTTGATGAAACACAACACAAATGAAGCGTTCTGCCGCGGTCGCTCGCGGCTCAAGCCGTGCCGAAGGATCACACGTTACCTTTGCTCTCCTGCAGCTCCGTCTGGAATCGCTCGTACTGCTGCAGCAGGTCTTTCTGTCCGTCCGCGTCTGCGTGGCACGCCTCCTGAGCCAGGCGGTTGGCCGTCAGAGCTTTCTGATGCTCCCCCAGGTAGAAGAGAGCGTCACAGAAGCGGTAATGACCCTGAAAGCCGAGAAAACACGTGACACAAAAACTCGCAGAGCCGCGCTTCTCTAACAATCAATCGCAGCTGTTTACCCGATTCTGCAAAAACTCAATGAGAAAAATCACTCGAATGACTCTGAACACTGAGCGTCTCAACAAACGGATGCTTTCACAGACTCTCAAAAGCAGAAGTTCGTAGTCGGGTAACTCCAAGAGCGCTGACCGGAAACTACAATTAACAGAACTTCTGTTTCCATTTGCTCCATCAGCAAAAGAAATCAGTCGGTACAATAATATATTAACATGATTTGAGAACAAGCAATTAAATTGCACATATGACAGCTTTTAAAATACTATATTATACTATATATTACTATATAATAAATCATTATAATCACATTTTACTGACGTAATCGTCTTGTTTTCATGAGAGATTCATTCAGGCATACCGTAACTACTGAAAAACAGATTAAGTACAAATAATGAATGTTATGTAGTGCATATATTTATAACAGTTATTTTTTGGCTGACTATTGAGCTATTGTTTACTGAATGTCTTTTCTAAAAAAAAAAATTAGGATAATTTAATCATAAATTACTATTGTTTTGCATTAAATGCAGTTGCTAATATTATTAAACATTTATATCTTTGTAATGCACATTTGACAGCAAAGCACTGAGCTTGAGACGGGAAGCACACAACATTTACTTTTAGCAATAACATGCTAACAATACAGCACATCTGTAAACAACTCAAACCTTCATTGGTATAGCACATATGCACATTCACATTTCTGTCTGTGGACATTTTTCCTTTTTCTGAATATTTTTATTACTGTTGTTACTTATAGTTTATTGTAAATTCTCTGTAACATTAGTGTTTTATTACCTTAATTTTATACATATGTGCACTATGTTTCTCTACCAGAAGCTTCTAACACCAAGACAAATTCCTTGTGGCAAAAAAGCTCTTTCTGATTCTAAATGTATTTATAATTTATATATTTGGCACCTATTAAAAGTACCATTATTCTTCTATAGTATTATGCCGAACTGACGAACAACTCGAGCGATTCTAAAAGGAGCTCGCTTTACGTGCTTAAGGTGTGATTTAGTCGCAAATTGAAGAAAAGTGTTTTTCAAGGCACTTTGTGACTTGTCTTTCTTCATACACAAAAAAAAAGCAAAACTTTGACAACATTTGATTTCTTGATGATTTGATATTTTATAATAGCGATTTTATCATTTTAATACATAAATACAAAAAAAGTGGAAACAAATGACTTGTAAACCAGTAAGTGCTGCTCTGCTCCATCTACTGGTTTAGTTTGATGTCTTTAAGTTTAAATAAGTTTGTTTACCACAAAATACATTGATCATCACATTAAAAACATTTAAATTGGGTCAGGTGTAGAGCTTTAAAGTGCTGGAAATAGTTGTGTGAAATACTTGTGAAATTCCATTTTATTTTTCTAAATTCAGTTTTAATTTTTCTGGATTCCATTTTTTCCCCATTTTCATTTTTCTGAACTCATTTTTAAATGGTTCAATTAAACTGAATTAAATCAAAAAATACATCTAATAAATTAAAATTATGAAACATAAACACCTTAACATCAGTGTAGTAGAAGTTTAACAAAAATGACATGTTTTGTTTTTGCCCACTTTATGTTTTATTGATACCAAATTCTGTGTTCTAGCAGGTCTAATAATTGGAATGCATAAAAACAAGTTTCATTTATTCTTAAAATAGCCTGAAATGTTTATTTTTCTCAAATTCTGTGATATGTATTTGCATTTTTCTGGTTATAAAATGACGGCATAAAGCATTAACTTCATTTATCTGTTTAGTTACACTTTAGTTTCATTTGCTGTTTGATGTTTCTCGTATGGAACAGAAATGGCAGCGTTTAAGAGTCAGTGCTCAAAAACTTTAGTCGCATCAGCAGAAAAAAATAGTTGCAAAATATGATGCACGGTGTCAGTCTAGAGCCCTGTTATTAGTTCATCAAAATGAGAACTGAAAAGAGAACCGATTAAAATATTTTCAGCTCGGCCCTACTGCACAGTGTGCAACTCTAACCCAGTGTTTATCTGACACAGAGATGATGATGATGATGATGATGATGATGATGGCAGTGCTTTGAGTGAATCAGCATTTACCTTGGCCCAGTCTGGCTGTAATATAACGGCTCTCTTTCCGTCTCCAAGTGCTTTCCTGAAAACAGTTCCCACAATCAGTGTCACCGATCAATCACGTTCCTGAATATTGCGTACGGTTTGTGTCCAACTCACAGATATTTCTCAGAGCGAATGTAGCAGAGTGCTCTGTTCCCGTACAGGATGTGGTTGCTCGGACTGAAACACAGAAGGGACGGATGAACGCTCGATTAAAACAGGAAACTGACGTGGATTGGCGATTAAAGCGGCGAGGTTGTTCCGTCACTTACTGGTATTTAATAGCTTTGGTGTACCACTTCAACGCCAGATCATATTTCTTCTTCTGAAATTGCTCGTTTCCTTTGTTTTTCATTTCTTCACTTTTCTAGAAGAAAAATGAGAGATGATCTTAAATATGTCCCGTTTCCAGTCAATCATGACTTAAACAGATTTGAATTAACCTACAAATGCAGTTCGCTCCATTCCAAATACGCAAACAAACATGTGACTGATTTGATCTGAAAGGCTCTCACTGTTAATGTCCAACGGTCCGGCTCCAATTTCAGCTCCTCGATGGCTTTCTTCACACTGCATGAAATCACCTGAAGGTAACGGGAATCTGTGGGGCGAGACGTTTGTTCGTCAGGAACCATCATGAAGCTCACAGATTCAAGCACTGAATCCACAATTAGTGTTACCCTAGACCAATGAGATTCTCTAGTAGCTTTTTGCAATATTTTGAACTAAATTTTATAATTTCCGTTTAGTTAAAAATTTAGTCGTGTCTTCATCGTTATTACTACATCTCTGGTACTGTCAGCACATCAATGGCAATAAATGAAACTCACACTCGTTGAAGACGAAGCAGAGCGTCCGGTAGCGCATCTCCACCGATCCGAGATCCAGCAGCTTCTTACCGATGTCAGGAGCTCCAGAGTCCCGCAGCCAACCGATGGCTTCAGGCAAACAGTCGCTCCACTGCAGACAGACGACAGACGCACGCGTGTCACAATACAGGCGAGCAAAACACACTTACCGCAGCGGCGCAGAAACCTACCGCAGAAAACAAACTGCTTAAGGACACCACGGCTCGGGCTCTGCTCTCCATGTTCGGGTGTGACAGCTGAACAAAACAAGACACAACATCAGAACTGAAGAAACGTTAAACGATCAGTGAACGTTTATCAGGACAGACACGTACGCCTCTCTCCATGGCATCCAGAATGCTTTCCAGAATCTCAATCTTCTCAAGCCTCTTCAGACTCAAATCATTCGACACACTGAAAGACACACAACAAAAACCATTATTAGGGTTGGCCGATTTCTCAGATTTTAATCAAATTATTCAAATGTAATGTTTTGTCAGGACACATCATTAGCCCTAATATTCACACAGAGAGCATTTGCACTGAAAACACACAGTAAAAATGCTTATGAGATGCCAGCTAAGATTTTTTTTTTATTTAACTCGAGGGCTGTTTTTAGAACACGTGTGTCAAATATGTCTGTCATGCACATGTTTACACTGAAAAGTAATTGAAAAGCAGAAAGCTGTGCAGAACTTCTACCATATGTAGGGTATTTGGTGTTTGATGATGCTGAATCTAAAACTTCCTGGTAGTTCTTCGGACAGGCATTCTTCAGATTTTGGCAGCCCAAAATGAATTTTATTAGACATCGGCTGAACTTCGCTGCAGACAAATCAGCAGGATCAAAAACTACTGTGATTGTTTTTTTGTATTCAAATAACACGTCAAGAGAGTAGGCAGTGTTTCCACTTACCATAATAGTATAATGGCACCCCCGGCCCCCTTGAAGGTCAAGTTAATTTTATTTAATTTTATTTTCAATACAGCACCAGATCACAACAGACGTCTTTTAAAGTTACTTTTCCTATAGAACAGGAACCTTGTTCTTTTATTAAACAAACTAAATAGCTATTTCTGCCAAATTTAAATAAAACAGTTAAATGATAAAAATAAATATTACAACAAGATTAACCACTTAACTGTAGAAAAAAAAATACTAGAATTATTCAAACTTTTTTAGCCCAATATTCACACAATTTTTCTTCCATACATTAGTTTTAACAGTAAACCTGTCTGTATGCCAAAAAAATGTAAGGGTTTCAACTGATTAAAAATAAATATATGTTTAATGCCTTCATTTAATTATCAAAAAAAAATTCCGGAAAAAAGAGAAGAGAACAAGATTGTAGGACCCTATTGCTCAAAATGTTGAAACTGAGAATTTTTATTTTTTTTTACAAAATAGCTAGATTTAAAAAGAGTATATTATAGATTATATTGATTAGACGTCATTTTACCAAACCTTGTCACCCAGTGACAAGCTCTGTTATTCAACGAAACGGACGTTATATAGTGGGACAGTCTTACGGATCCGAAACAGGGCTGACGTTTTTGTGGAAGGTTTAAGTAGCAGTCTATGGAGCCATGGAATAAAAGAATAAAAAAAGGTAAATTTGGTTTTACATGTAAAAATTCTGACTTTATTCTCACAATTCCAAGATTATATCCCACAGTTCTAATAGGGAAAAAAACAACTTGTCATTCTCTCTTTTCCCCTCGGCTCAGAATAGTAGTTTATCCCACACTTCTGGCTTTTTTCCCCTCAAAACTGACAAATTCACTATTTTTGAGTTAATTTGAGTTATAAAGTCCGAATTAGAAGATAAAATAAACAAATGTTACATAAAAATGTTAATAGTAATAGGTTTAAATAATATTTCATGCTGTAACTTTAGGGCTGATACAATATGGGTTATGAACAGCACATGTGAATATTATGTAGACCTATTGTTTAAATACAATTTATGCTTTAAAAGTAGAGTAATCATAGCAGGTTTTATCCATAGTACTTCTGTTTAAACATCTGAGTTTAGCTTCAAATGGTACCTTTGATGGCTGTACTCTATCAAATTTATTTTGACATTAAAAGGCACAATTTTTTTTTCTTATTCCATGGATTTTACCCGTTTATCTCCACTGGTTACCAGTGTTTTTTTGCAACCACTATGTGCGCACAGCTGCAAGTGACGTCTACTCCAAATTAGTCTATAATGTTCCATTTAAAGATCATTAAAGCATGCGAGACAAGAATTGAAATTGTATTTTTTCACAGATGCATTTGCCACTTCACACTTCTCTAGCAAGTCGATTTTTTTTCTTTTATTCGTCTGCATGTGAAGACACTGCAGGCGGTGCTGTAGCACAAATTTTAAATGAATATTCCTAAGTAAAGTAAACTTCAACAGATTTCCCCTGCTCAGGGAGTAGGGAACAATGAACACTGTGTACACTGTTAGTGTATGTCGAAAACCTCCCATCAAATTTTCTCCGCCAACTGCTGCCCACTTCTTCCTCAGCTGGGATCATTTAGAGCCCTTTGAAGCTGCATTCAAACTGTATTTTGGAGGTTCAAACTTGCGGACAACACTGAAGCCCACTATACAGAGAGAAATTCTGAAATGTTTTTCTAAAAAAAAAAAACAATTTCTTCACAACTGAAGAAAGAAAGACATGAACATCTCAGATGACGAGGGGGTGAGTACGTTATCTGTGAATTTTTGTTCTGGAAGTGAACTACTCGTTTAAGTTTACTGTTTAAAAAACTGTTATCTCGAATTGGTCAAACATTCCAGACAATAAGGGGTCCCCGATGGCCCGGGGCCAGCATGAAAGACACTCGGGACAGTTGACGAATTTGTCACCGGCCCGATCGGGCCACTGCCGCGTCGTCATGAAAGTTTAACGCGTCCAAATGATTTTAAACCTTGTTAATTAAAAATTTTAAGTGATCACAGAGAGACGGTCAAATAGCCTACAAAAGTATATCAAAACACTCATTTATGATTAGTTTTTTAGCTTTATCAATGATCAATACATACTTAATTTATACAGTGGAGCACAGATGAACCGATCGACCAGACATATTTCAACCGATCTCTGTTCCGGACACGATCATGCAATCATTTTTCAAAGTCTCATGTGTGTGGGAATATAACGAACTCTTTAAACATTCGTTAGCAGAGACCAGAGATGCTGAAGACGAACGCAAAGAGAAAAAAATAGTGTAGCGGGCAGAGAAAGATCACGGTTCACAATGCACGAAATACTGTGAATACTACCCAAATTATTAAAAGGGGGGTTATATGAATGTATCTCCGAGGGGAACTGACTGTTTTAAGAAAAGTTTACGTGGCGTTTCTTTTCATTTGCCCATGTACGATGCATTTGAAGCAGCCTTCAAATAAGCACGGCGCTTCTTTGTTTACAGCGGTAACCAAAGAAACTTAAGATCACTGTTATTCCTTAAGCGCCACCTGCTGGCAGAGACTGAAGCTGTTTCTCAATATGCGTTCTTGTCTGTACTTGTGTTCTTGTGGACTTGTGAAACGTCATCAGTCGTCGCCCAAGTACTGCTCCAATTCAAAGTTCACATCTAGCCAAGTACAGTTCAAATCCCCGGATGTGTTCTTGCTCCGCCCCTTTTATCAAGGATGCATCAAGAGGAGACTTGTGCGAACTTGCGGCAGCCATGTATCCCAGAATGCATTTCGCACCAATCAGCGAGCGTTAATGGCGGAGCCGAAAACCTGCATAATTTTCAAAATATTACTGTTATTGTGTCATGAAATGTAGTTTGAAGAGTATTTCAGGCGAGAATGTCGTTGTTTAAAACTCAAATCTGCGGTTTATTTACAAAGACCGCGCCTATTTGAAAATTTGTTTCGCAGATTTCGGAGATGTGAGTTCCAGGCGAACACCGGGTGCTCAGTGCTCGTGTGTCCCGCAAAGAGAGCCTCACCACGGCTAGTCCTTCTGACGTTTGACGCTGGTCCTGATGTCTCTGTTGTGGTTAATCAAGAGGTATAATTCATTTTAGGTAAATCTAACAGCTAATTTTTGATCTCATGAATCTATTATTTATTCCAGGTCATATCGTTTTGCCTGAGGACAAAGTTATGCTTCATAAATTATTTATTTATCAATCGTAATTCAACGCTGACTTTTTAGCATGTATTTGACCGAATTGTTTGTCTTTGTCTTCATTTCCGATTACATACATCTCTTATGCTTTATACTTATACTTTTATAATGGCTAATATTGTTCATTAAAACTGACATTTAACAAAAAAGGCAGAGTTGTGCTTGTCATGTTTCATTTTAGTATACATAGAGTAAAGATGTATTACACACAGTGCACATATTACCTAAATCACATATTAATGTTTTATTTTTTAAGTGAGTATGAAAAGAGGGTTGTGGTTTATATTTTGAAGAAAACAAAGGCAGTGGTGTTTGATATCACTTCGTTGAACCACGTTTTTGTCGCTATTAATATGTTTAAATGAAACAGAAAAGAGACAGTGGTGGTTGATATCATATTTCGTCTTATTATAAATACATACAGTGAAGATAACCGGAGTAGAAAAGGCGAGCTGACTGACGTTATCAAGTACGCTGCTGTTCCATTTGCAGAACTACAGGACTTGCGTCCTCCCGTCCTCAGGAGTTCGTACTCCCAAGTCAAACTACCAAGTCCGAACTACGAAGGACACAAGTCCGAACTTTGCATATTTGGTATTGAGAAATGGCCTGAGTTTACGCTTTTCAGTCTGTCTGCTGTTTTTCCCTAAAGCATCTGTTCATTTGTAATAAAATATTAATAATAAAATCATTTTTGAACAAACAAATAATATCTGAATTTAGTTAGGCTATAGTAGGTTTAGGAGTGGTATCGAAATTGGAATCCAGAATTGTACAATTTTAATTGGTATGTAATATTTTGGTGTCATATAAGCTTATTCATTAAAAGATAACATGAGTACGAAACAATGATAACAGCAACTATTTAACTTTTGGTTGTTCAGGACCAGTAGAAAAAATCCTTAGCGTTGAGCCCTGCATTCTGAGGAAAAAGGAAAATAACAAAAACACACAACACTCACTTTGAGTCCAGAAAGCCCATCTCCACGGCCCAGAAGGTGGTGGGGTGACTGTCCTGCTGTCTCAGGAGGATATGCCACCAAAACACGGACACGTGCATCAGATGACCCACGTGCTTCTTCACCTCCGGCTTTATCTTGGTCCAGCGCTCGAATATGACATCTGTGAAACACAGAACCACTCAAACATCTGCAGCGAAGATCGAAGACAATAAAGAGAGTGGCTGGATCACTCACCGAGCGGCTCCATGTGAATGTAAGGGTACTGGTTCTGATAAATCTGAGAGAGAAACTGTGAATCATGAGTGTGTTCCGCACAGCCTGACCCCATCATCTGAATTCTACTCACGATCTTGGTTTGGTGTCGCATCACATCTGCTCCTTCCTCCAGATCCGAATCTTCCGAGTCTGACATCCTGACAAAACACAAAAACACAGCATGAGAGCTTACAGAGGTTCGTTTCCCACAATGCACCTCATCTGAGCCGCACCTACAGCCAAACACACACTCTACAACAAATCCACGAAGACACACGCTAACGCTGCTCACGTCTGTGCTGTCTAACACACCAACACTGATTTATGTCCGGTGGGCTGCTCTTCCACGGGTTCCTCTACCTGAGCGCATGTGACGGAGTTTTTCCCTCAGATCGGTTGATTTGAATATTCGTCGTGAAACACGAAACCGGATCTCGAACGGTCGGGCCTCGCTTGGAAATCGATAAAGAACAACACCTGCACGAAAACTGACACGTTTAATGATTAATCAGACGACACAGATGAACTTCATCAGGAAGTTAAACGCGACGCGTCTGTGCCAAGACACTTTACAGATGTTTATCTGAAGTAATTACCGTTACAGATGTTTACCTGAACGTCGCTGTCGCGCAGACACGTGCGGTCGCTTCTAACCGCAGAACATCCCGCCGTGTTATGAATAACAGTGGGTTTTTTACCTGTTTTTAGGCAAAGCGCTGCTTGTTTGTTTCCTGATGTCAACCGTTCTTTCTTTCACGCGTGAACTGCAGCACGAGCGTGAGCACGCGGGAACAGCGCTCCCGCCCTCTGGAGTTCGCCCGCGGAATCACAGCAGCGCCGCGCGCATCACAGCGCCCTCTGGCGCTCGCGAACAGCAGTGCATTTGATTACAGATAAAAAGATGTAAAACCCGGTGTTGCGAACTTAGCAATTTGTTGCTAGATTTAGCAACTTTTCAGACTGCCCTACCAACTTTTTTTCTTCAAAAAGCACCTAGCAACAAATTTAGCTGTTTTTGAAAATTTATTTGGCAACTTTTAGCGACTCAAATGATAAAAAGGCACACATTTTCCCTCTAAAATACACAAAAATTGATGTCTAGCAAGACAGATTTCACGTGAATTAAGTTGGTAGATGCAACTTTTCAGTAACAGTTGTTCATTTATGATTACACCTTGTTATTAGTTTGTACCTGCACTTGTTGATCAGTTAAAAAAATATATGTCGAAAAATGGAAAAGGTGCTGGTTATTTTCTGCCAGGATATTTTCTGTTAATGTAACCTGAGAACGCAAAACACAATGTGTAGCCTAATTTTACGTTCAGGTAAAACAAAACCTGTGAAAAATCAATACAGAAAATTCCTTCAGATGAACAGAGACTTCAAGTGTAGCACACCACCAATACACTGCTTCAAACAGAATTGTTCAGAATCTGGAGTTAGTAAGAAAATACATTACATTTAGACATTTTGCAGACGCTTTTATCCAAAACGACCTACAGATGAGGACAATGGAAGCAATCAAAATGCTAAGACAAGTCTCAGTTAAATTAACGCAGTACACGTAGCAAGTTTTTTTTTTTTAAATTCTATAATAAATAAAAAGAAAACAGACAGAATAGAAAAACAGTAGAGCAAGCTAGTGTTAGTTTTTGTTAACTTTGCATAATGACGTCATCGCGCAATGACATCACAACGCCATTCAGCAACTTTTAGCAACAAATTGTCCTGAATTTAGCAATTTTCCGTGAAAGTTAGTTGGTGTTGCTGGTAAAACGTGTAATTGTTTCTGTTGGTGGCCTGTGGTGGGTTAGCAACTACATGAAACTCCTTTTTCGCAATTCTGAATTGCGTGATGTAGCCCAGACATGCAACTGTAGCATTAAAAAAAAAGAAAAACTCTGAGATGTTACAATAACCTTTTTTATTATTTATTCATTAGTTTCCATATGTGATCTTTCCGTCAAAAAGAGCTTTTCTTAATGCTGTCATGAAGTGGAAACACGATTATCCTTCTCTCTTTTTTTCAGAAGCTGTGGTCAGAAATAAACAAATAAATAAATATGTAATTTCTAATAAATTCAAACAAACTCACTTTAAGATAATAAATCGATATTATCCTTGTAATTACTTTATTGGTAAGTTTAAAGAACAGTTATATTGTTTTACCGGGTTATTGAAAATGTATAACCCCATTCTTATTCTTCATATCATACACACAACACAAAATACATGTCGACTTTTCCAAATGGTAGACTCTTTTATGACTCATTAATCTCAATACAGAGCTGTGGTATAGAGCTGTTATCTCTGCTGTTCACATGATTTTTGATATAAGATGAAAAAGCTTTGATTTTACACATTCATGTGTTTTTTCATTCACCAAATGCTTTTGTACTGAAATATATTCTATATTTAAGAAAAAAAAGATCAAAAATCACATATGCTGGGCGACTTTATAATCGTGTTTACATTAAATGTTATACACACACACGCACAGTATATATATATATATATATGTGTGTGTGTGTGTGTGTGTGTCTATACTTTACCATATTTTGGGGACAGAATTGTACCCAGAAGTGAGCTAAACCTGTGTAGGGTATTTACAGTTAAGACCAAGGACCAGATACGACGAACAAAGAAAAACTTACTGAAGAAAACAGTTCATCAATATAATTACACAGCAGTAATTATATTCTAACAAAAGTCACCATCTGAATGATTGAAATAAAGATACATTTATAAAACCTCTACACGTGTATGTATAGTTCCAAAAGCATACCTTCAGTGATTATTTAGATGACAGTGTGATCTGTGTTTGTATGTGAAGTGTCCCTCCAAGGATGTACATCACAATCATAGCACCATTCACATCCCTTCAGTCCTGGGTGCAGCTGTTCATTTTTCTGAAGACTTTTCCTGTGAAACAGATACAGACACTGACACACACACACACACAGAGAGAGAGAAGCAGCAATGCAATTTCTTCAAGGCTGAGTTCTTCAAACAAAAAGGTCTAATCAGGAACTTTTCCCAAACATCCAGATATGAAGTGTTTTTTCTCAGCTAGAGGTTTCAGACAACATTCTTCATTATTTTCTAATATTTAAAGATGAAGAATAAAGCAAATGCTTTAATTGTAAATTGGTCGTGTAGATGAGAGGCTCTAATGAATGTGATCTGAGCTGTCATAGTAAGTCAGAAAAGTCAATGTATGTTTTAATGTGTTGGTGCTTTTCTCAAACCAAGGACAGAACACATTCCAGTGAGACAATGTGTAATTCTACACAAGTTTCACATGGGAAAGTCCTTTAATGAAAGTCATTCAATATTTTGACGAATAATATGAAATGACAACCCAATAAACCACTCAACGGGACGTATGTGACCCTGGACCACAAAATGTCTTAAGTAACAAAAAATACTTTGTGTGGGTCAAAATGATCAATTTTTTTTATGTCAAAAACCACTAGGATATTAAGTAAAGATCATGTTCCATGAAGATATTTTGTGAATTTCCTACCATAAATATATCAAAACTTAATTTTTGATTAGTAATATGTATTGCTAAGAACTTTATTTGGACAACTTTAAAGGTGATTTTATCAGTATTTTAATTTTTTGCACCCTCAGATTTCAGATTTTCAGTTATAGTTGTGTAGTTGTATTTCAGCCAAATATTGTCCTATCCTAACAGCTTATTTATTCAGCTTTCAGGTGATGTATAAATCTCAATTTAAAAAAAATGACCCTTATATTTCATCTCTGCTGTGTAATTCCTATGTATTAGTTCTGCATGATTATGACAAACATCATCATTGACAATTATTCCCTTGAAATTGTAATTATTATTAATTACGATGATCACAGTTTACACTGAATGATGTTTTGAATAGCTTTACACCATTGTTTGAAGCAACTGCATGCCACATTTTTATATCTAGTTTCTTCTTTAAATATAAAAAAATGAAAACAATGTGGAAAAAAACTTAAAAAAAAGATAACCTGTAGTAAAAATTCTCTCTCTCTATCTTTCACACACACTTAAGAATTTAAAATTTTAAGGCAGCAGAGTAACAAATTATTTTAAGCTGACTCAACAAATTGTGTTTTTTATTTTTTACAGTGTAATTGTAATCACGATTAGAAATTTGATTAATTGTACAGCCCTACTAGGTATGTTTGCACTATGTCCGTACTTTCTTCTGCCCTGAACATGTGTGTGTTGCTCAAACCAGTGTTGCCAAGTCCGCGGGTTTCCCAAAAAAAAAACGTGTACTTTACCCCCCCAGAACGCGATTTTTCACGGGTCCCAAAAACTACTTTCGGGCTAGTTTTGAGTAGTAATTGGGCGGGATTTGTTGTGAAAACCTGGCAACCATGCTCCAAACAGCACAGGGGCAGCGTTCAGCATCACGCGGTGCGCCTGCGCAGAAAAACAAGGAAGTAGTTTCAGAGAAGAAACATTTACGTGTTGTTTATAATCGGTTTCATTCAGTACTGTCAGATTTGTCAAAGCTTTAGCGTTCAGCGACGAGCAGAAGCAAGCAGATGTGTGTCCGGTAACTGTTAGTGTGAGTTCGGGTGTTGATGATGGTGGAAAACTCTCCGTCTCCGCTGCCGGAGAGAGCGATTTACGGCTTCGTGCTGTTTCTGGGCTCGCAGTTCGGATTCTGTACGTGTCTCCGTCATCACTGCTGTTCAAACTCAAACAGATGTGCAGAACCAGACCTAGCACTTTGAATTAAAGTTTACTATTTACCAGTTACGTTTAAAATGTGTGTGTACACATATACTGTATGTGTATTTGTGGACCACAAAACCAGGCTTAAGGGCTCATTTTTGTCCTGAATAAATAAGCTTTCCATTGATGTGTGGTTTGTTAGGACAGGACAGTATTTGTCCGAGATACAACTATTTGAAAATCTGTAATCTGAGGGTGCAAAAAGTCTAAATATTGAGAAAATCACCTTTAAAGTTGTCCAAATGAAGTTCTTAGCAATGCATATTACTCATCAAAAATTAAGTTTTGATACATTTACGGTAGGAAATTTACAAAATATCTTCATGGAGCATGATCTTTACTTAATATCCTAATGATTTTTGGCATAAACGAAAAATCGATCATTTTGACCCATACAATGCATTGTTGGCTATTGCTACTAATATACCCGTGCTACTAATGACTGGTTTTGTGCTCCAGGGTCACATATAATCATTTGTGACTAAAAAATGTTAAAGCTTTGCATCCATTTGAGTTAATAAACTGTTATAAGATGATGTGTATTACAGTTTTTTTCATAATTGAACTGTGGGTTTTGTCACTGTATTCACGTGTGCTGTTGTTATTGTTCTCATCAGTTCTGTATGTGGTTTGGGCTTTTGTTCCTGATGTTTGGCTTCACTCTGCCGGACTGACGTACTGGCCTCAGAAGTGAGTGAATCTGCTTTTTCATGTTCATATGTTCGTGGAGGTGAGGCTAATGTCTTGTACGCTTGTGTTTCAGATACTGGGCTCTGGCGGCACCCATCTACCTGCTGGTCACTTTATTCACCTGTTTGGTGCTGCTGTTCGGGGTGAACATGATGAACACGGCTCCGCTCGCATCTGTAGACAACATCACAGGTGAGCGTCACACTCACACACGCCAGCACTGATCACATTTATACTGAAATCTTGTGTGTTAAATCAAACGAGTCATTGTTTGTGTGTTTAGATCACTATGCCAAGAGTCAGCGTGCAGATGAGGATCAAGAAGGAGCGGTTCCCAGACTCAAAGACGTTCCCATCAGTGAAATAAACCGCGTGCTTTACCTGAATCATCACGCGCAGTGATGTGTGTCGTCGGCGCAGACGTGTGGCGTTTGCTCAGGGTTTAGATGATCAGATCCATCAGCCGCGTGACAGGCCTGAGCTCTGACTGTCAGGTGACCCGTGGCGCGGCCGTCGTGACCCCGCTGACCCTCGGACAGACCTGAGGGACTTCAGATGACGAAAACACTCTAATAAAGCTAAAAAACTGAAAACACACTGAGCTTGAGCGTGTTTCTCAAACACCAAACTCCTGACGTGGTGTTGTGTGGTGGTTTGGGGTCAGACCGTGACCTCTGTGACCTCAGACTAGAAGTGAAACGGTCAGATCACTATCTGCCATCATCTGCTCCATCAGTCTGCGGCGGGTACGTGTTCCTGCTCGTCTCCTCCCGCAGACACCGGCCCTCATGAGCAAACAGACGGGTGTCGGGTGGCCGGTCACCGTTTAACCTGTGACCCCCTGACCCCACGACCCCGCCGCAGTCACATGGTGAAAAATACACTGCTGTTTGCTTCTTTTTCTCATGTTTGTTTTATTTATTACAATGCGATGACTTATATACAATTAAGTCGTCACTGCACTGTAAAACATTGAAAAAAATAAAACATATATTTGTAACCCTGGACCACAAAACCTGTCATATAGGTCAGTTTTTTGAAACTGAGATTTTTACATCATCTGAAAGTTGAATAAATAAGTTTTCCATTGTTAGGATAGGACAATATTTGGCAGAGATACAACTATTTGAAAATCTGAGGGTGCAAAAAAATCAAAATATTGAGAAAATCACCTTTAAAGTTGTTCAAATGAAGTTCTTAATAATGAATATTACTAATCAAAAATTAAGTTTTGATATATTTACAGTAGGAAATTTACAAAATATCTTCATGGAACATGATCTTTACTTAATATCCTAATGATTTTTGGCGTAAGAGTAAAATTGATCATTTTGACGCATACAATGCATTGTTGGTTATTGCTACAAATAAACCCATGATACTTAAGTAAAGCTGTGTTTTGTGCTTCAGGGTCTGTAACAAAATTTAGTTTAATAGTCAGTTTAGGTAGAAATGACTTGTACCGCTAATTTGACTTTTTGTTTTTTGTTTTTTTACAGTGTGTGTTATTCAAACATGCCGCTTCATCAGTCATCTAAATATGCAAAAGCCTGTTTTTAACATTTTTATGCTGTGATGACTGTTAATAAATGGAGGACACAAATGCATGATGAGAAATCTTTTTATTTGCATTCAAATTTTAATAGAAATACATACACCTTTGCATAAATTCCAAAAACAACATACAAATGAAACACTATCAGGTCATTTTCACCTTAAAGGGACAGTTCACCCAAAAAACAAAAATGGTCCCCACTGACTACCAATGGCTACCAGCAAATGTTTGGTTACAACATTCTTCAAAATATAATACATGTTTATCTCATTTACGTTAGAGATGAATAAATGACAGTTTTCATTTTTAGGTGAACTATCCCTTTAAGGACGTTCCCAGACGTGGGACAATGTGAAGGATCTTCCTTGGATCAAAGGTGTGTTCAGTCTTTGATGGCGTGACCCGTCTCACCGGCGCGTGACCCGACCTGTCTCGCCGTATTTCTGCTCGTCTCAGGTGATAATCCTGTTCCCGCGGATCCGCGCCGCTTCCTGAAACGCGCCGCCGTGTTTCCCCTCTCCATTCACACGGCTTGTTTCCTAAACAGAGTTCTGCTTCCTGGCGGTCGCACGCTTCGCTCTCGTCTCGCTGGAGAGTTCGTGTTATAGAGATGTGGATCTGATGAGGTTAATAAGTGTCTGTTTCATCGTCGTCCTCCTCAGAGCTGGAATCTTCATCGTTGTAAAAGTGTAGTGTGGCCTGAACGGGGAAACTGGCCAAAACCGTCCGGCCCAGATGAGACAGATACTCCTGCATCCTGGATCTGGGCAGAAAGAGCCTGCGGATGGATGCGACCCGTCAGAAACACACACGCAAACTCACTGACGGTCAGCGCTAGTCAAACCCAGCTGACAGGAAACGTTCTCTCAAAGTTATGAACAAATGTTCTTCCAACAACTTTAAAAGAACATTTAGTCTCTGGTCTTTAATAACGTTCTCACAACATTAAAATCATTGTTTCTATAGTGTCTGAAACATTTTAGTTGCACGTTTATCAACACTCTAAAAAATGCTGGGTGAAATATAAACAAACTCAGTGAATGGGTTGTTCTGACCCAGCCGTTGGGTCAACTATTGCTTAATTACTATACTCCTTGTTTAAAATGAACCCAAACAGGTTGGAAATTAAGATTTATTGATATATTCAATAAATGAACATTTATTAGCTGTTGTATAAATAATAATTAAATAATAAACATTTCTTAAATTGTTATTAATAAATGTTCACCTTTTAATTATTGCTGATGACTCTAGAAATTGTGTCTGATTTTTAATGTACAACCTATTTTGGGGTTCATTTTAAGCCAGCCATATAGTCATTTTTAAGCAATACTCGAGTTAAATGAAACTACCCACAAGGTTGGGTTTAACATATAACCTGAACGCCGGGCCAAAACAACCCAATCTGTCGGTTTGTCCACACTCTAAAAAATGCTGGGTTAAACGGAGCTCAGCGATACGAACAAATTCAGCGATTAGCTTGTTTTAACCCAGCTGTTGGGTTTAATGTTAACCTAACCTAACCTTCTGGGTAGCCAAAATGTTGCTTAAAAATGACTATATTCCTTGTTTCAAATGAACCGAAATAGGATGAATTAACTTTTACTAGTATGTTCGATAAACAAACATTTATTGAGAAGTTCACAATTAAAGAAATCACAATTAAATCATAAACATTTTTTCAATTGTTATTAATAAATGTTCACCTTTTAATTATTGCTGATGACTAGTAATTATGTGTGTGATTTTTAATTTACACATTTTAAGCAACAGTTGAGTTAAATGAAACTACCCAGAAGGTTGGGTTAAACATTTATCCTAACCGCTGGGTTTGTCCATTTTTAACGAAGCAGTGTAGTGTTTTCTAAATGTAACAACTTGTTTGAGAGAACATTCAAAAGTAACATTCCCACAGTGTTCGCAAAATGATACAATGGAATGTTCTCTGCATGTTCACGTAACAATCAAAACGTTTTTAAAGACATTCAGAGAACATTCTGAAATAACTTCATGGGGACGTTAGCAAAACATTCCTAACACACATTGTGTTCACTGGCTATTCAAAAACATATCATGAACATCAAAGTGTTCCTGATTTCAGAATGAAGATGAAGAGCATCAGACCTCACAGGATGATGGAAAACATCTTCAGACGTCTGAAGCCGCCTCAAACCTCCAGAAACCACCTGAAGAACACAATTTGAACCTTTAATAAGATGTCATTTCTGCACTTTCCGACTCTGAGATCAACATATCACTTAAAAACAGACTCTAAAGTCATGAAATCACTTACTTTGTTGAATTGCGTCTCTGCTGTTGAAAGATCCCACGGTCTCCACATCACAGGACAACTATCAGAACACAAGACAGCGAGTCACTCACACTCACAGCTCGAAAGCATGAAAACACGGAGGAACTGGACGTAAACTCTTACCCGAGCATCGGATCCGCGTCTGGACTCACCGGCAGCATCTTCCACACTGACCGCGCGCCCACGCACGCACACGTATGAAGACGCGCCGAGAGGTGGGCGTGGTCAACTTTAGGAAGGGTATTTAAATGTTTCATTTTGGAATTATTATGTCATCTAACGATTCCATACTTGCTATAAATAGTTTAAATCAAACCGGCTTCTGACTTCAATTTTAACAGCCGTGGAAAATACCGGTATGGTACAAAACACGGGTTTGTTTATCTCAGATACGACGCAGATTTGCGTCAGGCTCAGCCAAAACCAATATATATTTAAAGAGTGAACTACTCGCTCATGTGATTCTCACAGACTCACAGTAGCTGAGCTGCCGCTAGAGGGCACGAGAGGACGGAGAATAAATACAGTCCGTATCTGAAGGAAAATAAACCTCAACAGGTTACAGTGGAAAATATGAACTAATTATTGCTGATAAACGAAATGAACAACTAAATTCTAAATAAATAAGTGACTAAAATGAGTTAAGTTAAAGTGATTATGTGACTAAATACTCTGTTATCTTAAAGGTTCTGAATGACATTTCTCATTGACAACAAACAGAATTAAAGTTTAGTCCACACAGGATGTGCAACGGAACGTTTGTACAGTAGAAAAACCATTAGGAATCACTATGGAATCAAATCAACCCCTAAAACCAGTGTGTGTATTCACTGTCAGATGTTCTATCTCTTGGCCAGCAAACAAATCCAGAATTTAGCAGATGCTCTGATTTGTCCCTACCAACATCAATCCACTACTAAATTGTCTGTAGCCATAATTTTGATCAAACAAATCAGGCCCGGTTCTACGGGGGTGCTTGAGGGTGCAAAGCACCCCCAAACAAAAGCAAAAGCACCCTCAGATAAAATTATTAATAGCGTATTAATTTTTAAATTAATGAACACGCACTGATATTGCTAAACTATATGATTTATAAAAGACAAAAATTAATACATGGAATGGGACATTTTTTTATTCCATATCTTGCTTGCTATCATGTTAAACGTGTACTAGTTTTAACGCTGCAAATTCTGTAAAAAATACTGTAAATACACAAGCTGAATTGTTAAAAGCGCACCTCGGGTCATGTGACACGAACCAACCAATCAGCTTCATCCTTTATAGAAACAACATTGAAAACTCAGCCAAGACGGTGAAACAGCTGATCATAGCTGTACAGGGATAGACATTTTTAAAATACATTTTGTAGCAGGGCAGTGCTAGAAAGCCATTTATCATTTGCTGAAACTAACTTGTCTTCATGGAGAGCGTAGGCCATGGTTGCCTAGTAACGACAGACGCCATGGGAGCGTAACTTCGCGCTTTGGAAAGAACGCGTTTTTAGGCGCGACATGTGAACTGCTCCTAGATGAGCATGCAGTAATAACCTTCACAGTGTATTCTTGATGTTAGATGGCATTTGTTGAAACTACAATTACGATACTAGTGTAGACGATTTATATTACTCAGTCCTATTTGGTGGTACCGTTTTCATACAGTTCCATGCATATTTTTTGTGAGCACCCTCACAATTTTCAGAAGCACCCTCAGTGATTTGGTTCTGGAACCGGGCCTGAAACAAATGACTGTGTGTACATGTGACCACTATTGTAGCCATTTTATTTTAGGCCGCATCTGAACTAGGCAAAACACCACTGATATCAGGCCTATCTGAGAAATTACACACTCTAGTTAGCAGGAACCTGATTATGTTCGTAGACTTGTCTTCGACTTAAAGCGGTTATCCTCGGAATGGAAATATCTGTAAACATCATACTTTTTTTTTAAGCTTATTTCAGTTAATGTCATAAAACTAGCGAGCCAGTCGTAGTACTGCTAGTGTCGTGTAAACATGGCTGAACGCGAAACGTGGAGGAACAGACAAACGGAATCAATTCAGTGAGTCATTTACGCTGGAACCGATCAGGGGTGCGTCTCCCAAAAGCATCGTTAGCTAACTATGGTCGTTAGTTCCATTAAAATGTTTTGGTAACGACGGATTTACGACCATAGTTGCTTTCGGGAAACGCACCCCTGATTGATTCAAACTCGTGGCTTCGATCATTCCGTTCAAGCGATTCACTAGCAAAAACCAGATCGAAAGAGCCATTCATTTTCAAAGTTCGGCATCGCTTGTAAAGCACGTAGACTGCATCCCAGTGTGCATACTATCCATCCTAAATTTTAAGTAACAGTAGTAATTTTCAATACTATTTAGGGCAGATAGGGTGAATAGTATGCGCATTGGGACGCAGGGCTTATGATGGCGAAACGGAGCTTTTCGAAACTCCAAATCAGTGAAATCATTGCGTCGCAAAATGATTCACTGTTTCGAAAAGCTCCAGTCGGACCGCGAATCATTTGATTCAGATCGGAACTTCGGAGCGGGTTCGCGAATATTTTCATTTGGGACTTTGCGTATCCAAATCATTTGATTTGGAACTTCGGAGCGGGTTTGTGAATCATTTGATCCAGATCGGAACTTCGGAGCGGGTTTGTGAATCATTTGATCCAGATCGGAACTTCGGAGCGGGTTCGCGAATCTTCTGATTCAGATCGGGACTTCGCGTATCGCGAATTATTTGATTCAGATCGGAACTTCAGAGTGGGTTCATGAATCTTTAGATTCAGGACTTTGCATAACGTGAATCATTTGATTCATAAAGGAACTTCGGGGCGGGTTCCCGAATCTTTTGATTTAGATTGGGACTTTGCGTATCCAAATCATTTGATTCAGAACGGAACTTCAGAGTGGGTTCGTGAATCATTTGATTCAGATCGGATTATTACATTTTTTTTCCTGATTTCTTTATTTTATTTTATTTTATTTTTTATTAAACACTACAGAACAGTGTACAGAATAGGATGTTCTGTACTGTTAGGACAGTTTCCATGTACTTGGAAACAAGCGAATGAATTTTCCTCAGAAGATCTCTCTATATTTAAGGAGAGGTGTTGTTATGATTTTCGCTTGTTATGATTTTCAAGGGTGTAGAATTTAGTAGAGACGCTATGACATATCCCTAACAATATCCACACATTACTAAATTGACCCTAGCAATAATTTTGACTAAACAATTAAATGTCTGTTGTCTGCTGTCTCCATCAATGCCAAAATCAAACCTGCACCCTTGAAGAAACCTCTTAAATGTGTTCAAATTGTATCCTTTAGTCCGTAAATGACAAAAGTTGACGCTTTTTTAAAAGTTTGACACTCCTGCTGCTGCTGTATTAAACAATAAATACAAAATAATATTCTTAAATGATGAACACCGTCGTGAGGAGAGATCTCATCTGTCTCACAGCAGCTGCTGATTCAGTGCAATATTAAAACTCATTACTCAAGTCACTGTTTCAGTCACGAGAACAAACCCCTGTTTAGACGCCATCATTAGTTGAATCATTATGATTGTTAGACATACACAGCTAACAAAAATACATTCCAAGAACCTTTTGTTAACATTCACGTTAAGTTATGGAAATATTATTTCTGAAAGTTTTAAAAACATTTTTTCTTGGTTATGTCAACGTTAAGGGAACAATCCACTGTATCATTTTGCAAACACTTTTGAAAGTTACTTTTGAATGAAACAAGTAACATTTAAAACCATTAGATGACGTCAAACTAAATGGTTCAAGAACATGATTTTCTTCATGTTAAGAAAAACAGAGGACACTGAATGAACGTTCTATTAATGTTACTGGAAGAACATTTCTCGGTAACTTGAGAGAACCTTGCCAGAACATTCTGAGAACGTTCTCTGTTTTCTGGGTTCTGAAGAAATAAACGGACTCGATTCATCGGATTCATTCTCACTGATGCATCAACACATAAGCCTTTGTTTACTCATTCACACAGAGAGAAAAAACCCAAAGTCAATATTTAGATATGGTTTATTTATGAGCTTCTTGTGACACAGAGTAATTATCTAAATCAACAAGAAAATCAGAATGAGTCGCCGTCGTATGCGCGCTAAATCTGTATAAACACTGTGTATAATGTACCATATTATGGCTTGTGAAAGAAGCTTTAGAGAAGGATCTGAAGACATTAAAATGTTCATATTCCTGATTTCATATTCTCGAGTGATCGAACTCAACAGAAACGAAGGAACGACTGGATCTGATGTGACGTGAGACGTGTTTGAATGGCTTCGTGTCAGCAGGGCGCTTTAAAGGGCACTTCATCAAACGTACGGAGCGCGGAATGTTCCAGTCTTTACTGTAGAGGATTATTGGAGGACAGGCTCTCCGAAAGAGCTCGTCGTCTGATTCTCCCTCCAGCTCCCTCCAGACCGACGCGTCACGCCGCTCATCCACCGAACACACCGACAGATGAAGCGGCGCGAGCTGCGGCACGACAGAATCCTCCTCGTATCCACCACAAAATAAAAATCAGACATGTTAACTCACAACTGCGAGAAAAAAGTATGAATTATGAGATATAAATGTACAATGGAGAGCAAAAAGTCAAAATGCTGAGACCGAAATCATTTAGAGAAGAAAAGTCGGGAATGTGAGAAAATCTGAATTATGCGATACAAACTTGCACTTGTCATAAAAATCGTTAGAAAATTCGAATAGAGAGATGAAAAGTTCCAGTCACCTGCTTGATCTGTTTATTCTGTGGTGGAAACAGCAGAATCCGGACTAATAGCGGAGCGGGAGAGCGTCGGGCGTCACGGACCGGTCTCAGACAGACGCGCATTTGAGTTGACGCAATGAAAACGAGGCTGCGCAAAACACCGCAGTGTCAAACCGCGCCGTCAGTCCATCATAAACAGTTTACTATACTGCCGTCACATCACCTCATCATTTAAAATAAAAACGGCAATTTAGCATTTCTAATTCAATTTGCTGCGAGTCTGATCAAATAATGAGTCCAAACAGAGATTCATCACACTCTGATCACTCTGAAAACGACCTAGCGCTGGGTAAAATATAGACCAACCCAGCGGTCGGGTTATTACCGAGAAGGTTGTGTTAAACATTTAACCCAATCGCTGGGTTAGTCTATATTTTACCCAGCGCTAGGTTGTTTTTAACCCAGCGGTTTTCAGAGTGCTGTTCAGTGCACATTTAGAGTGTGTTCCTGTTCAGTAGCACAGATCATTATTAGACATGTTTAACTCCTATCCAGCTAACAAAAATATGGTCTAAGAATGTTATGCTAATGCAAACATTAGGGGGAATGTTACTTCTGAATGTTCTGAAACAAGTAACATTAAAAAACAAAACAAAAAAAAAACAAAACGTTAGATGGACATCCAAATAAAACATTTTAGAAAAAGAAACTTTCTATTAACAATGTATAAATAATGTTTTAGTACTTTAGTTTTGAGAACATTTTTAACCCATTTAATCCCACCGGTCACAATAGCCAAAAGGTTTTCATTTATAAAGCTCTAAAAACCTTACTGACTGATGTTTAAGTTCAAAAAAATGAAGCGTCTCAATTAAAAATGTGCAGTTTCACATGATTAGTGCAAATTGTCACATTACCAGAGCAGTTTATTTCCTGTTTGCACCTTGAGAAGATGATGACTGCATCAAAGCCCCAAAACGAATGTTAACATTAACATATGACAAAGATTTTTAGTACACATTATCTTTAAAGCGTCTACTATGAATATATGAATTCACATATATTCAGTTTTGTTAAATGTGTGGTCACAGAATGAGTAAACATGTCGATGGTCACAACAGTGAGCGGTGGGAGAACAGGGAACTTAGGTTCACTAAATTAAAAGTTCAACTGTTACAGATAAGTTACAATATTGATGTTGTAATACTGCTAGCACTTACATAACAATTTGATGATACGTGTTACAAAAAAGTAACAATTTTGAAATATGTTGTTGGTTATATATTTTTTTTAACCTCAGTGTTAATGCATAATAGTAACCCTAGAATGTGATTTAAAAAAGCTGGGCTAACCATTTTTATGACTGCAGAAATATGTTCATTTAGTACACACATTATCCAGTCCCACATTATAAAACTCTATTTTTTCCACACACTTTTCCAAAAATTATTTCAAAAAATAATTATGGATTATTTCAGAGGGTTACTCATGACACATCATTTGGTTTTTTGTCATGTCTGGGAAAAATTTGGGATTAAACGCCTTAAAGATCAGATAACTTTAAAGAAATGTTCTATTAATGTTACTGAAAGAACATTTGTTCATAACTTTAAAAGAACCTGGGTAGAATATTAGCTAAAGTTCTGTGAACGTTCCCTGTTATATAGTACACGACCTTCAACTCTTTCTCCGCCACTGAAGGAATTTTCCAGCTTTCTGTTTTCACTGTTACACGGTAGGAGGCGCTGTTACACATCTTCTGAAAGAGTACTGAATGTCTGGAACAAAACACGGCAAAGAAGCAGAAGAAACATGCGAACGCATATGTAAGTAGATGCTCATGCAAAATAGCGTGATTATTAACATTAAATGTTATATAAATCTAATCTGCTTAACATTACCAAATGAAATGTCAAGTGATTTAGGACTGTGACGCTTTGGATGTGTTGACAGAAGTGATGGACTCTATATTTTAATCACTGATCTGAACCCTATCCAGACAGACTCTGACAAAAACATGATTTTCTCAGCTTTTTGTTCAAAATATTGCTTTCTTCATGAAACTCACCCACATTCAAGTGATAAAAAAAGATTGCGTGGTGTATTTTTGTTGCAGAAGCAGAGGCCCTGTCTTTCATGTTCAGATAACAAAATATTTCATGCAATAAAATATTCGTGGAGCTATGAAAGCTTTGAAAATGATTCAAAATGCTGGCAATGCCTGGCAACTTTTGAAAAAAAGAGTTCAAGTCTTTAGATCACTTTTCACACTACACAACTGTCTGCCAATACACCAATACATATCCCTCAGACATCTGCGACTCCCGCGCCACGTGATCGCAGCCCCGTTTCCATTTGCGTGAAATGAAATGCGAGGGTCACGCGCCGGAATCGATAAGCGGTGAGGCGTTCGTTAGTGACGTGAGGGTTCGGCTCTTTGGTCTCGTGTGCGAGTGAACGCCGATGTGTCTCGCGGTCAAAACTCACGTCTGCCGCTGCCGTTCGAGCGAACGAACAGAAGCGTCGCGGAGAGACTCGCGCAAACGCACGCAGCATCGGGTCCCTTCGAAAGTTCTTCATCCGATTGCGAATATGAGTTAAAGGAAGAGAGAAAGCTCATGGCTGATGACGGTACGGAAGGTTATCGGAGCAGACATGCACGATTACACACGCTCGCACGCTCACGCACGCACGCACGCCATCGTCAGCCCCACAATCCCATGCAACGCGAGCGCACCGCCGTCCTCTCTCGGGGAGTCCGGTTTGCATCCGGTTCGGATCTGCTGCGCGTCCGCTAGTATGGCCTACAGTACTGCAAACTATGTACATCGGAGTCTGTCGACTACAGGGATCGTTTGTACATGCGTGGATAAATAGGTCTGTCGCTATTCCAGAAGGCAGAACACACGACCGCGCGTCGTATCAAACAACCTCACAGATCTCCAACCCAGCAGATATATACAAAAAATACAAATGCAAATGCCCTAGAATAGATCTATATATATATTCATATACATATATAGGTTTTAATCTTTGAATTACAAATCTGAAAATATCATTTCTTATCTTTAAGAAAAAAAACTGGTTTCGGGAACCATGCAGTCGCCCGCGCGCGTCCTTCGGGACGAGAAAAAGAGAAGCGCGTGACATGGGGGTCCGTGTCCTCGGCCCGCCTCGGGGCGCTTTCCTGAGCTGACCTCTGACCTCTGACCTCAGCCAAACTCATCCGGCTGCACCGGCGCAGAGGCGAGGAGAGATTCGCGTGTGCTCCTACACTTTCGACTCGTTCTCTATGTTGGCCACGTCTCCGTTCCTCTCCGTCAGCTCCTCGGCCTCGCCGCCGCCGCCGCCGCCGCTCCTCTTCTCCCGCGGCTCCTCCTGCGAGTCCAGCAGCCCCTGTTGGCTCAGTTTGCTGGCCACCGACCAGGTGAGCGGCAGACGGGAGCGCGCCGTCATTTCGGCCAGCTCTCGCGCGCTGCAGCTGGGAGTGTTGGTCTCGTAGATTTCGTGGAAGCTGTTGTAGTCGACCTCGTAGAAACCGTCCTCCAGGGTCAGGACCGGCGTGAAGCGGTAGCCCCACTTGATCTCGCTGGCCACGTACGAGCTGCGCGCTTGACACGTCATTCCTGAGGGAGAGGTGACACAGAACGAGAACCGAGGTGAGGAAACCACGAAACAGAGCTGAAAGCGGGCCTGCACCAGTTATTGCATTTAAGCACAGTCGTGATTTTTGCGTCTGGGTCAATCTGTGCATTAAAAAAAATTCAAAAACTTCCCCGGCTCAAATAGTTTTTCTGAAGAAAGATACACATGTATAGTGATGAAAGCCAAAATATTAAATGTCATGGATGAGTAATCCTTTATTTTGTAGGAAATTTTCACCTGAAAAGTACAGGGGGGTAAAAATGACTTCTGAAAGATGGCAAAGTTCTCATGCCTGTAACTCAAGAAGTGTTAAAGATACCTTAATGCCCGTTTAGATGTTGTGTCTTAAACTTTCCTTTTAGCAACTTTATTTTTAAGGCCATAAATGGTTTGGTTCCAGAGATATTGGAATGACTCCAGGAGTAAAATGTTAAAATGTACACATTTTCAGTGGTCAAAAACCAAATGTGGGTCAGTTTGAAAAAATATGAGACTTCTTTTCTTTTAAAATGGAATGTCTGAAGAACAAACAATGTTGAAACAAGAGATGTATCCCGTTTCTTTCTGTCAAAACAACTGCATTGAACACACCAGTCTGAGTGCCATAAATAATTTTTCCAAAGTTTGTGTGCCTATAACTCAAGAAGTATTACAGCAACATGATTTTAGATTCTAGTTCTTAATAAACTTTCCTTTTGGAAATCTTATTTTTAAAGCCCTGTATGGTTTAATCCTAGAAGCATCGAGATCTATTTTTATCTAATTTAACAATTTACTCCTGGAGACATATTGAAATTCCAATATCTCTGGATACATACAAGGCTTTAAAAATTGAGATACCAAAAGGAAAGTCTGTTAAGACCCAATATCTAAAAGGGCATTAAGATATCTTTAATACTTCTTGAGTTACAGGCATGAGAACTTTGGAGAGAAAACTTGAAAAGTGCTGTTTCCCCAATTTGACTGGTCACCATTGGCACATAATGCGGTAAAAATTGATAAAGTCAACAGATTTTACTAACAGAGCCACCAATCTCTGTGTAACAATAAGATAATGATGCGGGCATCTTTCTTAAGTCATTTTACCCCCCTGTAATTTGGCTCTGAACCTCAGGTGAAAATTGCCATTTTGACCTCCCTCTACAAAATAGTGGATTACTCAGTAGATATTCATCCATGACATTTAATATTTTGGCTTTCATCATTATACATGTCTATCTTTCTTTATAATAAATATTAGAAAAATCCAAAAATTGAGCCGGGGACCTCTGGTTGAGTTGACACGGAATGACCCTAATTAAAAATAATCACTGTGATACTAGCCTGCTGGTTATTTCTCATGAAAATGTTTTTATTTGACATTGCCGTTATCTTGCATTCGTAACAAGCCTTTACAAGCACTGATGGTTACCAGATGTCAAGAATTTAAATCCTCCAATCAGACATTTTTGCATAAATCCATACATTTTCTGCCCAGTCATTTTCCTTAATTCCTCAATCTGGCAACCATTCACACACACACACACACACACACACACACGTCTGGTTTATTATCTTTGTGGGGACTCTCCATAGGTGCAATGGTTTGTATACTGTCCATACTGTATTTTCTGTCCCCTTACCCTAACCCTACCCCTAAACCTAACCCTTACAGAAAACTTTCTGCATTTTTACTTTCTCAAAAAATCTCATTCTGTATGATTTATAAGCTTTTGTACCCATGGGGACCACAAGCCGGTCCCCACAATGTCAAAAATTTCAGGTTTTACTATCCTTGTGGGGACATTTGGTCCCCACAATGTAGCAAAAACAAGTCCACACACACACACACACACACACTGACACACATAAACTCTCTCTCTCTCTGGGCAATTTTAGCAATCTCTATTGAGATATTTCTGCTCAAATAATAGAAGACATAATTTTGCTAAAATATTTTTCATTTGAATGTTGAAGAACTTCTCATAACGGCAGTATTAAGAGTATTTTGCATAAGTATTGAACGTAAAAATGACAAACTAAACCATCATGTTTATGTAGCGCTAAGCATCTTAAAACCCATGAGTGTCGGTCCTGTGCACATCTAGAGGTGCTGGAACAAAGCTTTCTGACTCTTTTTCTCCTTCCTGACAAAACCCTTTGAACACAGAGCGCTGAGGCCATCTGGTGGTCAGAATGATGAAATGAACCTATTACACAACACTCTTCTTGAACAATGAATTTGAATTTATTAACAAAAAATTCAAAGTGATTGAGTTGTTTGGGTATGTTAGCCCTAAATATTACTAAAAATATGTATTATTTGTATTTGTATATTATTGTGTTGTGTTTATATACATTGTAACATTCATAAATATTGATGTTGGAAAACAAGATCAGTCAGTTAGCATCATGTCAGCTTGACTGAAGACTAAATATTAGACTGCAAACACTCATATGAGCTCAAATCTGAGCAGTCGCATGAGCAGAGAGGTCATTCTGTTCGTGTGGCTTTAATCAACTCACACTGAGTGAAAAGCTTCATTTGTGCCAAACGGCTGCTTTGTGTGAATGTTTGAGTCGCTTGAATGTGATGACGCTGAGCTGAGAAGGAACTCGTGCGTTCTTTCTATCTTGTTTACAACGGTTTCCTGATGATCTCAGCATACCGCGGTGAAATGACTCAGATAACGAGTGAAGAACGTGTGTGTGCGTGTGTGTGTGTGTGTGCGTGAGAGCTGGTTAGAACAACAAACGTTCACCATATTTGATCGTGATAGACGTACAGTCTGTTCTAGTTGTGTGTTGACCAGTGAAAGAAACACTGAATTCCCAAAAATCACACCATGGATATAAAACTCATTAGTATGGCGCTTTCATTCCAGAGAAAGTATAAAGTGATAAAATACTGCGCTGAACGTTAAGAATCTGTCAGATGAATCAATGTAAATGTAGAAAGCAAGGATGTGATGGAGAAATTTAAGACAGAACAAGTCCTGTTCTATTAAATACGGAACAAATGTGTCGACGGGAACACTGAGCGAGAGTTCAAAGGTCACCGTCTCCAGTCACAATCCAAACACTGGGAGAGTGTCACATCTGTGAGCGCGTCTCGTGTGCCGTTCCCTCGGAGCTCAGAAACAAACGCAACACGCAGCCCAGAGGACAGGCGCACCACAGCACGCTTATATAACGCGTGTCTCAGAGTCTCGCTCTGTCGTGTGGAATCATGGCGGGAGCTGCATCACGCAGCTTCAGACGGCCGTTTCATCAGCCTCCGCTGAATTACGCTCGCCTCAACGCATTATCTGCGCTCGTGAGCCGCCGCCGCCGAACACACGGAGTCCGTCAGCGAGAGCGCCGCGCTTTTATTTGATATACGGTTTGCTGGAGAACTTTCATTCATCTGGTGTGAGATAACGCTTTAAGCCAAATCCCTGCGTCCTGCGCTGGTGTCGCAGGTGAGACGCGTTCACTGCGCCACTGTTATCAGCAGACAGCAGCCTGTGCTCATGAAACCACCGCCGCGGCCCTCGAAATGAGCTCTAGTGCGGCCGCAGACCCACACGTACAGAGACACTCGCGCACATTCACACTCACACACGAATAAATGCTTGCACACTCATACCATGTACACATGCTTGCACATTTACATGCTCACACACATTCACACACACATGCATACATGCTCACACACGCTTTACAAATACCCACATTCACACACACTTTCACAGTCACACACATGCTCACAGACTCACACACACATTTGCACACTTGCACACGCTCACACATGCATAAATGCTTGCACACTCGTAACGTGTACACACGCTTGCACATTTACATGCTCTCTCTCACACACACACACACACATTTACAGACTTGTACACACTGACACACAAACATTCAAACACATGCATACATGTTTGCACACTCACATATGCTCACGTGCTTGCACACTCTCACACAATAACAAACACACACATTCACATCAGCTCTCACATGCTCTCACACACATTTGCACACTTGCACATGCTTACACACACATAAATGCTTGCACACTCATACCATGTACACATGCTTGCACATTCACATGCTCACACATTTACACACACTTGTACACACTGACACACAGATTCAAACACTCTTACACAAGCTTGCACTCTCACACAATCACAAACACTCACATTTGCACACACTTTCACACGATCACACACATGCTCACAAACTCACACATCTGCACACTTGCACACACACACACAAATGCACAAATGCTTGCACACTTATATTATGTACACACGCTTGCACATTTACATGCTCTCACACTCACAAACGCTCACACATGGTTGCACACTCATGCACTCAATCTCACAAACACTCACATTTACACACGCTTGTACACACAGACACGCTCACACACACTCACATATGCTCACACACGCTTGCACACTCTCACACAATCACATTCATTCACACTTGCACACGCTCACACACACACATAAAAGCTTGCACGCTCACTCACACTCACACATTTACTTGCTCTCACACACACACTAACGCTCACACATGGTTGCACACTCATGCACTCAGACTCTCACATTCACACACACTCTTACACATGCTCACATGCTGACACACACATACGTACCCCTGCACACTCACATACGCTCACACACACATGCATACATCCTCGCACACTCACACACACACACACAAACGCTCACACAAGCTTGCGCACTCACGCTCACACACACGCTCGCACATACTCATTGTGCCTCAGGACACGACACAGAGCCGCTGCAGATCCTACACAAAGAGCAGAACAATGTTAAAGCGGAACGGCGCACACAGAACGCGTCCCTGTCGACATGTGTCTTCAAACGACACGTGTCCCCGTGCGTGTTCTCATCGCCATGGCAACAGGTCAGCTGTGAACATGCCACCAGCTGTTCCCGTTCCCCAGTCATGCCCTGAGCACCCTCGACCTCACCGCCAGCTGACAAACCGCTGCCTCTCGGCGACACGCGCGTGCGAGCGACATCACAGCTGCATCAGAGCACTAGAAACGCAGCCGTGAGCGACGCACCAATTGCACAATAAGATGACGTGCGAGTAATCCTGAAGAACACTTCTCTCTCTAGGAAATGCATCTGAAAGTTCAAATGCACTGCGCTCGAGCTAACGCGGCGCCTATGTCTGCAGCTCTGGTGTAAACTAAAGATGAGGATGGCTTAAAATCCTCAAAGAGGAAACAAGGCCCTCGCTGTGCGTCGTGATCCGGTTTGTTGCACCGCGCACGTGGCCCTGCGCTCGCACGCTGCTTCACGGTGAACAAGAGAAAGAAGCTGCGGAGAATCCTGGTGCAATCATGACAGATCAATCGCGTGCGGCTGCGGCCGCCATCATAATAACACTAGTAATCATAATAACAGTAACACTCCGGCGGCGCGGTTTAGATAACGTTGTTATATAATGTCAGTGGGCTTTCCTAATGCTGCGCCATCGCCATGGCAACCGCACTCACAAACCCTCAAAATAGCATCACAGTTGCAGCGAAAGCAAACGCGCTGCTTTTTTTGTCTAATTGTATCTAGAAGATCCTCCATTTCAGCAGCATTTATGAGCGGCTGCGTGACGTGACTTTCCTTTTTTTCTCAAGACTATTTTAAAGCTCAACTGGAGCTCTCAGAAAATGAGACACTACATGGCCTTACTACTGAAAGGACTAATGAAAACAGTCTCAAAGGTGATTAAAAATGGTGGAAAGCATCAAAGAAATGAGCAACTGACACAAGGATAGCTGAACTGACAAAGCACAGTCACACTGAGGAGTTTCCGTCCTCTCTTTCCTTATATATCGTGTGTTTCCTTCTCGAGCGTCAGCGAATGCTGTGTGTGAGTGTCTCGTTCGTCTTCGGCGTGAACAGATGGATCTCAACATCGTACATTCACTGCTGGGAAGAGCTCAAATGTGCAGAAGATGCTGGAAAAGCAAAGAATGTGCAGAGATGCACAAAACACACCATCAGAAGATGGAAACGTCCCAACACGATCATCTGTGTTAGTTCAGCAATGATTGCGTCCGAGGAATAGATGGAGAAAAAACAACTAAAACCATTTTTATGATCCCTCTGATTTTTTAAATTATAAACACCTTGCAGATTTTTATGACTGTATTTAGGCTAAACTCTTGACTAAAGCGTCAGGCTTCACTCTGACCTGTGAAATATACCCTGATAGCACACGTACATCACGGAGACGTCTATTTGACGTCTGCATTTACATCTGCAAGACGTCCCGGATGCACACGTACATCTGCAAGATGTCTGTTAAAGATCTCTTGATCTGGAAAGCATCTGCTGTGTACAAATGTCTGGCAGACGTCTGTAAGATGTCAGTTTTACATACATTCTGAGCTATAAACATCTTAAAGACATCTAATGGACGTCTATGTGACATCTGATAGGAAACGTCCAATAAACTACGTAAAAAATACATCTGTCAGATGTAAATGCAGACGTCAAATAGACGTCTCCGAGATGTATGTGTGCTATCAGGGGTATTATTTAGAGCGATTGGATATTGGACATTTTCTATCAGATGTCAAATAGACGTCTGTTAGATGTCTTTAAGATGTTTATGATTTAGAACGTATGTAAAACTGAGATCTGAAAGACGTCTGTCAGACACAGCAGATGCTTTCCAGATCAAGAGATCTTTAACAGACGTCTTGCAGACGTACGTGTGCTATCTGGGTAGAAATCTGCACACTACACACTCCACCTTTCTCTTCCTGCTTTAAAGTCACCATGAAAACAAAACTGATGTTTCATATGTTTTATGGAACATTGCAGTGTTTATTATAAATGATATATCTGTGTGCATCATTCTGTTTTAATTCATGCCTTTATAATCTTTTCTTAACGTCCCCTCATAACGATATCTCATCTCTTCCCTGTTCCTGATTGACAATATCATACTTTTTTCTCGCTCGAGTTGCCCATTCAAGAAAAGCAGATCGCAACTTCTGTTTCATGTCGACTTGAAGGGTGACGCTTCATGACGGCGACTGTGACTGACAGACGGACCGTGAGCAGCAGAGCGCATGAATGATTAAACTGCTTTATTAAACTCTTTTCTGCCCAGTTTGTGTTTGCGTGTCTAATCGAAGAGATCGAATACAGCCAGCGTACATTCATCTCCACACTGCCGCAAAACAGACCTGCAAAGCACCAGGTCAGTCTGAGCATCACTGCAATGAAAGAATCAAACGATGAAGCACATCCTGACAGGATCGGTGTCAGTTCTGTTGTGTGTCACGCTAATCTGCAAATGAAACTGGAAGAGCAAAGGCAGTGTGAGACGGTCAGTGGTCTTCTAATGGTGTTACGTCAGCAAGCGTCACTCCGGCCGTATCACACACTCATCTGAACCGATCGCAGCGCTTCTACAACCGAGTGCCTGTCACAACGAATCTCCGACTCACTTCCACCCTCACACATCCCGTCAGGAGCTGCTGAACCTTCAAGGGAACTTCACGGATCACATAAAAGGGAAAAGAGCCGATGAAATGATCATGCGAGACTGAAGCTCAGATTCTTTAATGATCCACAGACACACGAGGTCACGTCGCGCTCATCTATCGTGTTTCCAGTACTGGACTCCAGTGGGATTTCTGGGATGTTTCCCAGCACACAGAGCATTTATAAGCTGCTGTGTATTGATCTTGTACTATATTTATATCATGAGTCCTGATGTGAGCTCAGAGTCTTTCTCTTAGGATGCCGTTAAAGGGAGCATTCACATGAAAAAGTAAAAACATTGCCATTTACTGAAAAATGTAGAAAAATATCTTCATTTGAGTTTTGAAAATGGTTTGGAATGACATGAGGGTGACGGTGGGTTCATGTATTAATGTGAACTGCCCCTTTAAGGTCATGTGACACACTTCTGCCACACGCCGCCTTCACTGGGTTTGTCTTTCTAGCTTTATGACCGCCGCGTCTGTTTTATTATCTAGCTGGACGGTGACGACCAGAGATAGGAGGTTTACTATAAATGCATTCCAGTTCAACTCACTAAAATATAAGCCGTAACCTAACTCAAATACCACAGTCTGACTGGTTTGGGCATGTATGCACGTTGAGCTGCTTCATCGTTTAGATTGAGGCGTTCTAGTAGAAGTGTTTAAATCAGAATGGCTTTATAAGAAAAATAAATTCAATATTTATTTTTGCTAGTAATCCTCATGTACCAGTAACATGATCACATCTGTTCTAAATGTTACTGTAACACACCATTTACCTCCTTAATATTGTGATAACGCAGTCACAAGTTTTCTGTCAGTACAGTAGTACTGTAAAACCCAACAAGTTAACTTAAACCATCCAAGTTTAAAAAGCAATACTTGAGTACTTTGAGCTTAATCCAATAAAAAGAATATTTCTCTATAATAAACCACACTACAAATTCAACTATTCATGTATCTGAAATTTCACTGTATTGAATAAAAACAGCAAAAGTAGACATATCAAATTACCTTACATTTTTGCAGCTAATTCTTACCTAGCAATAGCCCACATATCTCATGCTTTGGTCAACATAACCTCATGCTCAGATCCAACATGGCAGAACTTTAAACTGCAATATATTCTCTCCCTGTGCAGTCTAAAGCAAAGGATGCTGGGAATTCTGCCTCTATAATCACTTATGGAGTCTTTTTTTCTATTCAATGCAACAAACTAAAGCTCAAATCAATGCCAAGGTGAGGGGTTCAATTCCTAGGGAATGCATGAACTGATTAAATGCACACCTTCAATGCAATGCTTTGTAGTCGTTTTAAACAAAAGCGTCTGATAAATGCATTACCTGTAAATATAATCTTTGAAGTATAGGAAGTTCATCGGACTCAAACATTAGATCATGTCTAGCAATGCCATGTTCACAGGTTCAATTCCCAGGAAATGCAAGAACTGAACGAATGTATACTTACAATGCATTGCAAATGGTTTTGGATAAAAGCATCTGCCAAATGCATTATATGTAAATGTAATATCTGAATGCAAACTGTAATGCATGTCTAGCAATGCCAAGCTCATGGATTCAGATAGTTGCTTTGGGTAAAAAGGCCTGTCAAATGCATTATGTAATTTAATTGTTCAGTGCAATGAACTTCCTATAGTTCAAACAGTAAAGCACGTCTCTAGCAATGCAACGGTCACAGGTTCGATTCCCATGGATTGCATGAACTGAACAAATGCACATCTTCAATGCAATTGCCAAATTCATTACATGTAAATGTGATCTCTGAGTGCAAACACTGGAGCATGTGTCTAGAAATGCAATAGTCATGGGTTCAGTTCTGAGGGAATGCAAGAACCAATCCACTGCATAATGCAAGCAGATAAAACCAAACCACATGCATACCTGCAATGCAATGCTAGAAATGTTACTTGCCAGGCAATGTAAAATCATTTACATGTAATGCATTTGGCATGTAAATTTATTCTCCAAGTGCAAAAACAGTGGATGGTCATGTCAGGGAATCTAGAAATGCAATGGTCACTTTGGGTTCATTTACATGTAATGCATTTGGGGAATGCAAACAGTGGAGCATGTCTCTAGAAATGCAATGGTCATGGGTTCAATTCCAAGGGAATGCAAGAACCAATCCACTGCATACCTGCAATGCAAGCAGTTTTGGATAAAAGTGTCTGCCAAACACATTACATGTAAATATAATCTCCGAGTGCAAACAGTGGAGCATGTCTCTAGAAATGCTATGGTCATTGGTCGATTGCCAGGCAATGCATGAACCAATCCACAGCACACCTTGCAATGCAGTGCAAGCAACTTTGGATAAAAGCATTTGCCAAATGCATCACATGTAAATTTATTCTCCGAGTGCAAACACTGGAGCATGTCTCTAGAAATGCAATGGTCATGGGTTCAATTCCCAGGGAATGCAAGAACCAATCCACTGCATACCTGCAATGCAATGCAAGTTACTTTGGGTAAAATCATTTACATGTGATGCATTTGGCAATCTCCAAGTGCAAACAGTGGAGCATGTTTCTAGAAATGCCATGGTCATGGGTTTGATTCCCAGAGAGTGTATGAACCAATCCAATGCATACCTGCAATGCAATGCAAGTGACTTTGGATAAAAAGCACCTGACAACTGCATAACATGTAAATGTAATCTCTAAGTGCAATGAAATGACTGTAGGTTTCAGTGGCGTACCTGTGGCCTCCACCATGCCCTCCAGGATCACCACGATCTCCAGCTCCTCCTGGGCCAGGTGCTCTTTGGAGATCTCCCAGAAGGGGCTGTGCTGATTGATCTCGTGGCAGATGATGAGCGGAGACACCAGGAAGAGCCGGTCGTCTCCTGTGTCGTAGCCCACGTTCATGTCCGTCTGATTGAGAGGGATGAACTCTCCCTCCTTGGTCTGTTTGGACTTGATCAGTTTGGCTCTAATGGACGCCTCCACGATGTGCGAGTTCCGAAGGTCTCCGACGCGAAACATCAGACAAAGCCGGCCGTCGCGCATGGAGATGACGGCGTTGGTGGAGAACACCAGAGTCTCGGCGCGCTTCTTGGGCTGCGAGATCTTCACGAACATGCAGCCCACCATGAAGGCGTTGACGATGGAGCCCAGCACCGACTGCACCAGCAGCAGCACGATGCCCTCGGGGCACTTGTCGGTGATCACCCTGTGGCCGTAACCGATGGTCGTCTCCGTCTCTATCGAGAACAAGAACGCAGACACGAAGCCGTTGAGGTTGTTGACGCAAGGAGTCCACTGGTTGTCCCCTATGTGCTCCAGGTCTCCTCGTACGTAAGCGATCAGCCACCACATGAAGCCGAAGAACAGCCACGTCACGGTGTAAACCAGCACGAAGATGAACAGGTTGAACCTCCACTTGAGGTCCACCAGCGTGGTGAAGATGTCCGTCAGGTAGCGGTAGGTCTCCCGCACGTTTCCGTGGTGCACGTTGCACTTGCCGTCTTTGCGGACGTAGCGCTGGATCTTCTGCTTGGCGCGCTCCCTGTCCTGCAGCGGTTTGGGGACGTCGTCCCGCGCCTGCTTGGGTAGCTTGGGCTGTCGAACCGTGACGGTGCTCTCGACATCCTGCTCCATCTGGACTTCTGGAAGGTTCTGGAAGGAGAAAGAGAGAGAAAGAGAGACGGGATCAGTGAGCGGCGACGAGCATGTCTGGGCCTGATTACCTGGAGCCGCTGTGAGCCCATCAGTCCTCAAAACACAGAGCATCACCGAAGCCCATTTACCTCCATCTGTACTGCACTATAGCATCATATCAGAGTGCTACGAGAGTTTACGGGGCTTTAGGTTTGGCTCGATGCCACAATTTTGGCAAACAAACAAGCAGCCTCAAAAGAAAACTGAATTAAAGGAGAAGTTAGAAGAAGAAGAACAAAAATGTACAGATAATGTACTCACCCTCTTGTCATCCAAGACCCGTGTCTTTCTTTCTTCAGCCGATAAGAAATTGTTTCTTGAGGGAAAAATTTTAGGAATGTTCTCCATATAATGGACTTCAGTGGTGCCCCCAAGTTTGAACTTCCAAAATACAGTTTAAATGCAGCTTCAAATGGCTCTAAACGATCCCACCCGAGGAAGAAGGGTCTTATCTAGCAAAACAATTGGTCATTTTCAAAACAAATTGACAAGTTTTTAACCTCAAATGCTCGTCTTGTCTCTGCGATGCGGATGTGAACTCTGTGTAATCTGGGTCAAAACAGTTAGGGTATGACCCAGTGTTTACAAAGTAAACATGCAAAGAACATCAAATGGTATTTACATGACCTGCCCTAACTGTATTGACCTGGATTACACAGACTAAGCATGCGCATCGCAGAGACGAGACAACTCGAGCATTTGAGGTTAAAAACTATATAAATTGTCAATTTGTTTTGAAAATAACCCATCGTTTCGCTGGATAAGACCCTTCTTCCTCAGCTGGGATCGTTTAGACCCTTCGAAGCTGCATTTTGGAAGTTCAATCTTGAGGGCACCATAGAAGTCCACTATATGGACTGAAAATTCTATAATGTTTTCCTCAAGAAACAATTTCTTATCAACTGAGAAAAAACAAAGACATGAACATCTTGGATGACAAGGGGATGAGTAAATGATCTGTACATTTTTGTTCTGGAAGTGAACTACTCTTTTAAAAACAGTTTTATTAAGAGCACTACTTCAAACTTGGTGGTAACAAATGTGTGGTTTGTTTTCAAGCATAAACATATAAACAAGGAGTGTGTTTTTGTCAAAATGAAGCGTCCTAAATGAGAAAGTGCACTTGTGCAGCTCTACCATCACTGTGATCTCTGGCGTCTTTTGTGGGATACTGTACACTGGTGAACTCTGACCTCAAACGTTATTGTGTGTGTTCTGAATGTAATATCCCAAATAATAAAAAGCTGTCTTATGAATTTCTTATCTTTTGATATTTGAATGGCATTTTTGTCTTTACCTCAATATCCTCCTCCTCTTCAGAGACAGACAGACAGACAGAGCGACTCTGAAGACTAATTCTGGTGTCATCAGTCACTGGCAGCAGCAGACAACAGACAGACAGGTAATTCAATTGGCAGTGCATCTCAAACGTACACACACACACATACACACACACACACAAACACACATACACAAACTCACATGTAAAGCAAAGCAGCTGCTGTGTCTCCTCAAATAATGATTCTGTTTTTCTAAAGACACCATTATATACTGTAGAACAGAATAGAATAGAATAGATGGAATGGTGATTTTACAAGGCATATCAACTTGTTTAAATTCAATATTAAAATCCAGTGAGTGCACTGACGTGATGTCAGAGGAGTATTTCAGGAGTACTTGAGGAGAGTATTTTCGCACCAGGAAGAAAGCAACCACTTAGCAACACCCTGGTAACCACCCTCAGCATCCTGACATCATTTTTCTTGAGAACAGGTACAGGTGGAGCGTGACAGCATCGCCATGACGACGAGCAGGTGCAGCGCAGCGTCTGACTAATGAGATTATTGATCAGCTGATCGGCGAGTGACCTGTGGACTGAAGAGCAGCTGGACTGGAGGCGACTCTAACACAAGTGAATGAAATAAAACGACGCGAGGAGAGAAATGCGGCCCGACGTTCAGGAAAGAGACTCTGATCTCCAGTGACAGCACGTTTAAGAGGAAGAGCGGAAACGCTTTTAGAGAGACGGTGTCTGTCAATTCGCATGTCACTTCACGTCGCGCGCGTCGCCTTGAGCAGATACACAGCGAGCGGCTCACATCTCTGATTACTCACACACAATGGCCAGAAGAGTGTTGTCTGGTTCCCAGTGTTCTTCACATGCTCTTCACGGGATGACATTATGAACAAAACACAACACAGAGGATTGAAGAGGAACAAACCAACACTTCTTGTGTTTGTTGAAGTGTATAAACAGAAGGACAGACGGCACAGCTCAGTAAATTTCCATCGTTTATTACTCCAGCGTTGAAGTCACGGCGCTGTGAGAGTGAATGGAGATCACATGAGCTGAGAACACTAAAAAGTAAAGACGCCTGCGTCTGTGGGACGTTTCACACTCGCTGCGATTGTTTGATTCCATCTTCACACCTGTGCAGCGTTTGTCCCTGTAAACTTTACACGCACAGAACGTTTTCACAGCAGAACTCTGACATCACACAACCGCAACAGAAGTAGTGTGAAAGAGCCTTAAACGCTCACCTGTGTGTGTGTGAGATGACTTATTTACACTCTGAACTTCACACACACACACTGTGAAAGCGGTTGATTCTCATCGTATCGTGTTTCTCCCTCACTCTTACTAGCACTAATAAAGTAATTAATGGTTTAACTGCAGTTTAATTTTTTTTTTCATCTTATTTTGAAATATGTTTCACATCTCAGTGTCAGCATGCCTCCCAATATTTGTTTATTAAAAGGGTTATTTAGAATAAAACATCAAATTCAACACTACAGTTTTTTAAAATTAAAATCATAAAGAGAGTTAGACATTTGAAGCCTTTAAGGTGACCTTTGACCCATAATTATTTGACTGTCTCACTGTTTATTTATTCTGTCTAAACTGAGTACTGAGTATCTGAGTATTATTTCATATATCCGGCTTTACACGGTTAATTCAGCTGTAACCACTTCAGATGAAAGTATTGTATATGAAAGATTATATATTGTTTGGAAATGTTCAAGCACAAATGACTGAATTTCCTGAAAATGTTCCAGGTCACTTGAGAAAAGTGAATCCAGTGAGACGCTCAGTCGTGTGTGTGTGTGTCACAGATGTGTAAACATTTACTGATGTGATTAATTAACTCTCTCTAACGGCCGTCACCTGAGCCCAATGCTCTCTCTCTCTCTCTGTCTGTCTGTCCCCTGTTGAGTCATGTTCACATGTGTCTCTCTGCAGTGTATTTCCTGTTCCTGTCTCACTCTGGTCTGAGCGCCGTGTGTCTCGTCTCACTGTCACTCAAGAGAAAAACAGACGCGTTACGGCTCTGAATCCACGTGCACCTGCTCAGGATGAAAAGGAGTCGCAGACGTACAGGTGTGTCAGAACAGAACCGTGACAAGATTATATGAACCTGATAAAACAAGCCCATCTGTGCGTCTGTCTCTCTCTCTGCCTGTCTCTCCTCTCTCCAGCCATCGATCCATTAGCAAGCTGGACAACCTGCTTTACAACCCACAGGGAGAGAAAATTAACACACATACACTCACACACACACACGCCGATGTGTGCTTTAACGCCTCATTCAGATCCGCTCATATTTATTCACGGAATAAACCGCGTGCTTTGTGTCAGCGGACGGCCAAATGGACACGACATAAATAACATTGAACAAAACCTGAGAAAGACTCATATTCATGAAGCCATTGAGAAGACAAAGACTGATGCGAGAGACAATGAGCACATTACCATAGACGGACAGACAGACGGGCTGAGAGACAGACGGACTGGAGAGCAGCTGTAGTTGTGAGCGATGACGGCAGCGACGGCCCTCTGAGACACGGACGAGGTGTGAGCGCAATCCTCCTGAGAGCTGGAAAGGATCAACACGCGTTTGCAGCACATATTGATTGAGTCCAAAAGTAGCTTCAAAGAAAATCACCCCCCAGATCCGACGCTCCTTCTGATCTCAGTTAAAGCTCAACACATGATCCCACCACACATCACAGATGGAAACACGTCAACCTTCACACACAGAACGGACTGACATCTGTGTGAGACAAACAGACTGTTTCTCATGATCACACACACACACACACACATATACACACACCTGCCCACAGCACTGGAACACGGTCACTAAATACAACACTGTCTATTATTGGAAAACTGCAACTAACTAGAACACTACAACACTGAAACACTGTGACTAACAAGAACACAGTCACTCACTGGAATGCTGTAATTAACAAGAACACTGTCACTGGAACATCACTGGAACGCTGTAACCAACTAGAATAACTAGAGCACCATCACTCACTGGAACGGTGTAACTAACTGGAATAACTAGAGCGCCGTCACTCACTGGAACGCTGTAACTAACTGGAATAACTAGAGCGCCGTCACTCACTGGAACGCTGTAACTAACTAGAATAACTAGAGCGCCGTTACTCACTGGAACGCTGTAACTAACTGGAATAACTAGAGCACCATCACTCACTGGAACGCTGTAACTAACTGGAATAACTAGAGCACCATCACTCACTGGAACGCTGTAACTAACTGGAATAACTAGAGCACTATCACTCACTGGAACGCTGTAACTAACTGGAATAACTAGAGCACTATCACTCACTGGAACGCTGTAACTAACTGGAATAACTAGAGCACTATCACTCACTGGAACGCTGTAACTAACTGGAATAACTAGAGCACTATCACTCACTGGAACGCTGTAACTAACTGGAATAACTAGAGCACTATCACTCACTGGAACGCTGTAACTAACTGGAATAACTAGAGCACTATCACTCACTGGAACGCTGTAACTAACTGGAATAACTAGAGCACTATCACTCACTGGAACGCTGTAACTAACTGGAATAACTAGAGCACTATCACTCACTGGAACGCTGTAACTAACTGGAATAACTAGAGCGCCGTCACTCACTGGAACGCTGTAACTAACTAGAATAACTAGAGCGCCGTCACTCACTGGAACGCTGTAACTAACTAGAATAACTAGAGCGCCGTCACTCACTGGAACGCTGTAACTAACTGGAATAACTAGAGCACTATCACTCACTGGAACGCTGTAACTAACTGGAATAACTAGAGCACTATCACTCACTGGAACGCTGTAACTAACTGGAATAACTAGAGCACTATCACTCACTGGAATGCTGTAACTAACTTGAATAACTAGAGCGCAGTAACTCACTGGAACGCTGTAACTAACTGGAATAACTAGAGCGCCGTCACTCACTGGAACGCTGTAACCAACTAGAATAACTAGAGCACTATCACTCACTGGAACGCTGTAACTAACTGGAATAACTAGAGCACTATCACTCACTGGAATGCTGTAACTAACTTGAATAACTAGAGCGCCGTCACTCACTGGAACGCTGTAACTAACTGGAATAACTAGAGCGCCATCACTCACTGGAACGCTGTAACTAACTGGAATAACTAGAGCTTCGTCACTCACTGGAACGCTGTAACTAACTGGAATAACTAGAGCGCCGTCACTCACTGGAATGCTGTAACTAACTGGAATAACTAGAGCACTATCACTCACTGGAACGCTGTAACCAACTAGAATAACTAGAGCACTATCACTCACTGGAACGCTGTAACTAACTGGAATAACTAGAGCGCCGTCACTCACTGGAACGCTGTAACTAACTGGAATAACTAGAGCGCCGTTACTCACTGGAACGCTGTAACTAACTGGAATAACTAGAGCACCATCACTCACTGGAACGCTGTAACTAACTGGAATAACTAGAGCACTATCACTCACTGGAACGCTGTAACTAACTGGAATAACTAGAGCACTATCACTCACTGGAACGCTGTAACTAACTGGAATAACTAGAGCACTATCACTCACTGGAACGCTGTAACTAACTGGAATAACTAGAGCACTATCACTCACTGGAACGCTGTAACTAACTAGAATAACTAGAGCGCCGTCACTCACTGGAACGCTGTAACTAACTGGAATAACTAGAGCACTATCACTCACTGGAACGCTGTAACTAACTAGAATAACTAGAGCGCCGTCACTCACTGGAACGCTGTAACCAACTAGAATAACTAGAGCACTATCACTCACTGGAACGCTGTAACTAACTTGAATAACTAGAGCGCCGTCACTCACTGGAACGCTGTAACTAACTAGAATAACTAGAGCGCCGTCACTCACTGGAACGCTGTAACTAACTGGAATAACTAGAGCGCCGTCACTCACTGGAACACTGTAACCAACTAGAATAACTAGAGCACTATCACTCACTGGAACGCTGTAACTAACTGGAATAACTAGAGCGCCGTCACTCACTGGAACGCTGTAACTAACTGGAATAACTAGAGCGCCGTCACTCACTGGAACACTGTAACCAACTAGAATAACTAGAGCACTATCACTCACTGGAACGCTGTAACTAACTTGAATAACTAGAGTGCCGTCACTCACTGGAACGCTGTAACTAACTGGAATAACTAGAGCGCCGTCACTCACTGGAACGCTGTAACTAAGTGGAATAACTAGAGCGTCGTCACTCACTGGAACGCTGTAACTAACTGGAATAACTAGAGCGCCGTCACTCACTGGAACGCTGTAACCAACTAGAATAACTAGAGCACTATCACTCACTGGAACGCTGTAACTAACTGGAATAACTAGAGCACTATCACTCACTGGAACGCTGTAACTAACTGGAATAACTAGAGCGCCGTTACTCACTGGATCGCTGTAACCAACTGGAATAACTAGAGCACTATCACTCACTGGAACGCTGTAACTAACTGGAATAACTAGAGCACTATCACTCACTGGAATGCTGTAACCAACTGGAATAACTAGAGCACTATCACTCACTGGAATGCTGTAACCAACTAGAATAACTAGAGCGCCGTCACTCACTGGAACGCTGTAACTAACTGGAATAACTAGAGTGCCGTCACTCACTGGAACGGTTTAACTAACTGGAATAACTATAGCACTATCACTCACTGGAACGCTGTAACTAACTGGAATAACTAGAGTGCCGTCACTCACTGGAACGCTTTAACTAACTGGAATAACTAGAGCACTATCACTCACTGGAACGCTGTAACCAACTAGAATAACTAGAGCGCCGTCACTCACTGGAACGCTGTAACCAACTAGAATAACTAGAGCACTATCACTCACTGGAACGCTGTAACTAACTGGAATAACTAGAGCACTATCACTCACTGGAACGCTGTAACTAACTGGAATAACTAGAGCACTATCACTCACTGGAACGGTTTAACTAACTGGAATAACTATAGCACTATCACTCACTGGAACGCTGTAACTAACTGGAATAACTAGAGTGCCGTCACTCACTGGAACGCTTTAACTAACTGGAATAACTAGAGCACTATCACTCACTGGAACGCTGTAACCAACTAGAATAACTAGAGCGCCGTCACTCACTGGAACGCTGTAACCAACTAGAATAACTAGAGCACTATCACTCACTGGAACGCTGTAACTAACTGGAATAACTAGAGCACTATCACTCACTGGAACGCTGTAACTAACTGGAATAACTAGAGCACTATCACTCACTGGAACGCTGTAACCAACTAGAATAACTAGAGCGCCGTCACTCACTGGAACGCTGTAACCAACTAGAATAACTAGAGCGCCGTCACTCACTGGAACGCTGTAACCAACTAGAATAACTAGAGCACTATCACTCACTGGAACGCTGTAACTAACTGGAATAACTAGAGCGCCGTCACTCACTGGAACGCTGTAACTAACTGGAATAACTAGAGCACTATCACTCACTGGAACGCTGTAACCAACTAGAATAACTAGAGCGCCGTCACTCACTGGAACGCTGTAACCAACTAGAATAACTAGAGCACTATCACTCACTGGAACGCTGTAACTAACTGGAATAACTAGAGCGCCGTCACTCACTGGAACGCTTTAACTAACTGGAATAACTAGAGCACTATCACTCACTGGAACGCTGTAACCAACTAGAATAACTAGAGCGCCGTCACTCACTGGAACGCTGTAACCAACTAGAATAACTAGAGCACTATCACTCACTGGAACGCTGTAACTAACTGGAATAACTAGAGCACTATCACTCACTGGAACGCTGTAACCAACTAGAATAACTAGAGCGCCGTCACTCACTGGAACGCTGTAACTAACTGGAATAACTAGAGCACTATCACTCACTGGAACGCTGTAACTAACTGGAATAACTAGAGTGCCGTCACTCACTGGAACGCTGTAACTAACTGGAATAACTAGAGCACTATCACTCACTGGAACGCTGTAACTAACTGGAATAACTAGAGTGCAAGACATGCTTTATATTAAATGTCGCTCATAACATCTTACATTTGTATCAGTATATGTAAACATTAGAAAGTCACATCAGTAATTCCATGTCACATAAACGTTTGTCCTACAGAAACTGTTAAACATTGCTGATGAAGAGCCATCGCATACATGAGTGTCAAAAGGATGTAGCACAAAAGAATGGAAGTGCAATAATTCTGACTAAATACATTTTGCTCAAATATTCTGGATCTAAAAGTGGAAGCTGCATAAACACTCCGGACAAAAGTCTCTGCTGAATGCATGAATGTAACTGTACAAGACCAACAGTATAGAAACCATCATCATCAGGACCAGTGCAGAATCACAGCAGGTGTCTTCATTTATAACTCCAGGAGGTACAAAATGTACAAATAAAACAGTGATTAACAATAAAAACACTCCAATACAAACAGGAAATCTGAAACAACCAATAACAGTTAACACAGTTACGCACAAACACTGACAACACAATTACAGCGCTCAGAGCCGCAGCTTCACCAATGCGGCATTTCAGCGGTTGAGCGACGCAGTCTGATCACAGCACCACAATCCACTACATACAGTGGATCTACACCATCACTGAACTCCATCAAACAACAGTCACTGAATATGGGTAACTAAACAGTTGTTGGTCCCCACTGATTTCCACAGTATGGAAAAATACTACAGAAATCAATGGAGATCACCAATATCTTTAGTGTTCAACAGATTAAAGAAACTCATGGAAGACTGGCTGGATATAAATGACGACAAGGTGAACTATCCCTTTAAAGGCGTCTCACTTGGCTTCAGTGACGTAACAAACACATTGATATTCAGCCTGTGACCTCTGACCTTTCAGTCAACAGCACACGTTGTTGTGAGAGTTCACAGTTCACACTCTCACACTCTCACAGGAACCTGATGAAGAATCACTGAATAATGGTGTCACTACGGACAGAAGAACGGCTTCCTGCGAGCTGAACGAGCCGCTCTCGTCACAGAGGTGTTTGCAGAACACGGCCGTAATCACTGTGCAAACACACACACACCTGAACACACAGCAGCTCACCTGAGCCTCGTGCGTCTGAGGGACGCTGGGTAATTCACACACCGCCTGACTCAGCACAAACGCACTGGAAACGGCTGTCAATCGCGCTGCTTCTCGTGACGCACGCGTCCATCACGGCGCACCGCCGCGTCTCTGGATCCTCTCAACGTTAAGTCTATTTCTGGCATTGATAAACAGCTCGCTCTCCCTCAGTAGGTCACTGCGAGCATGGGCTGCGTTAAATATTTCATATTTCTTCAATCTCGCTGGGCTTCTGGTGCAGAACCAGCATCACGGTGGGCTGGAGGAGATCTGTGGGCGGCGCGAATAAAAAAAAAAATCCAAAAACTCACAGGAGCGTCGACATCAAGAATACAAGAGCACATCTTGAGATGATTGACAAACGCCACTCAAACGTGTGAAACACCGAAGCATCTTTAAAACACAATTCAGATCACACAACATTTAGTATTGTTGCAAATTAGAGTGACTTTGTGCATGTCATCTACTCTCAACATCTACACCTAAAATCTTAGACAATACATCATCAAATATACATTATTACACCTTTCTGTGTAACACATTTGATGCAATTCATACCTTATTTATGATTCACAGCAAGAGCAAATCTAAAGAGCAATCATGACCAATGGTTAGATTAAAAACAACAACAATAATAATTCTGACCTAACCTGAATAAGTGTGTGTTTGTACCTACACGACCATATTTTGGGAGCAAATTTGTATCCAGAAATTAGCTAAACTGTACAAAAGCATATTCTGGGAAAGTCCTTATTTGTCAAAATGATATAAAATTACATAAATTAAGATGTAAAAATGCAGAAAGGTTTCTGTTAGTGTCAGTGCACAAGTGTTTTTATAACTTGTCGAACATACGAAAAATTCTATGTAATGAGTAAACGAAAAAGCAGCCTGAGTAAAACGTCATCATCAGATTTCATTATAATATGTGACCCTGGACCACAAAACCAGTCATAAGGGTCAATTTTTGAAATTGAGATTTATACATCATTTGAAAGCTGAAAAAATATTGTTAGAGTAGGTCAATATTTGTCCAAGACACAACTATTTGTAAATCTGGAATCTGAGGGTGTGAAAAAATCTAAATACTGAGAAAATCACCCTTAAAGTTGTCCAAATGAAGTTCTTAGCAATGTATATTACTAATCAAAAATTAAGTTTTGATACATTTACAGTAGGAAAATTACAAAATATCTTCATTGGACATGATCTTTACTTAATATCCTAATGATTTTTGGCATAAAAGAAAAGTCAATAATTTTGACCCATACAGTGTGTTGTTGGCTATTGCTACAAATATACCCGTGATACTTCAGACTGGTTTTGTGCTCCAGGGTCACAAATGAGGTAAGATATGTTATTATTTGTAGCGTTAACATGAATTTTACGAATGCAGAGTTAAAGTGACACAAAAATAATTTACTCTGACCAGTTGTGATCACACAACTGAGATTTATTTCTGATATGAAAGTGAAAATGTCACACTGAGTGTGATTTTTGCTGCTCGCGCTGAAATCAGTGTCACATTTCAGGGAAAAACAAATGCAACATCACCATTTTACATTCAGCGTTCACGAGGCCCGTTCGACGCTCGGCGCACAGATTCAGCGATGCGTTCTGTACGGTCAAATCCTGGTGACCTGAAGAGTTTGAGCACGTTTGCCGTGTTTGGTGGAGGAGGGAATTTTTCCTCTCTCTCTCTCTCCCTGGGAAACATGAGCCATCATCGCCATGGCAACACACGGCTCAATCCGTCAGCCGCTCACAATGGCAGATGCACAATGTGCCAAGTGAAGTGGCAGCGTTCTGCAGCGTTCAGCCTTCTAGAACCGTTCGTCAAACCTGCCCATCTAGAACCTCGCAGAAGGAAACGAGCGGTTCGGCCTCACATCTGCAAACCTGCGGGTCAAGAGCCTCTCTGACGCTCGCGTAGGCGTGACAATCAAATCCCATGGCATGTGCACGGAGCGCACGGAATAATTCGATCACGGAGAGTCTATGACCATAAGCAGCAGAAGATATGCGAGAACTGCGTCTCAAATAGACATTCATTTAATTAGGAGCTCATGCGTGTCATTAAACCAGCGAGGAACCTTTGAGTCGCTGACAAAATCTGAACGCATCGGACGCAACGGAAACTCCAGAACGAACCGCTGACGACCCACCGAGGCCACGAAGTTTTAGATTATGGGAGGCTCTTTCGGTTTAGGGACGATCCGCTCAAAAAGACCGAAACTAATAATGTCAGATCATAAAGAACAAGCTGTAAACTTCTCCTAATGTTGTAGTGTCAGACGTCAAGAGAATAATAACTTTACACTTTACACTTTAGCTTCTTCCTAAAATCAAATTTTACATACTGTGCATTTCTGGTTTAATTTATGATAAATCTCATATATGATCCACTGAATGCACTAGAATCTCCGGCTTTTCTACCAAATCCTTACATTTCTTTCACTTCTAATCACTATTTGTAATGTTTACTGGAATGGGTCTAAATATATATATAAAAGTTTTAGTAATTTTGTCTTGTTTTCCGTGACAAACATCTCAACATTCTTAAATTAAGATGCATTTACTTGAGAAGCAAACTGACGTAAGATCCCTAGTGAAAAATAAATATACTAAAATGCATTTAAAATAAATGTATTTTATGCTGAGTATACTACAAATACATTAACATTGTATGCATATAATAAAAATACCCTGCAATTGTACTTCTAGTATACTAAGCTGTTAAAGTCTGATAAATTGGAACAACTAATTTTGTACTTAATGCACTTTTATTGTGCGGAAGTAGTGCTGAAATCTAACTAAAGATACTAAACGTATATTTGATTGTGCTAAAGTGAAAGTAAGCTTTGTTTTCAGTAAAAAAAGTGTTTTTGCTTCAAACGAAAAAAATATCTGCCAATGGGTAGCAAAACTAATCTTAATTCAAAGGCAAAACAAGATTATTTTTCTTGTCTGACTGGCAGATATGTTTCTTATTTCAAGCAAAAACCAACAACAAAAATTCAGAAAAAAAGACTTAAGCAAGAAAATCATTTTTGCAGTGTATTATTTAAGTCAAAATTATGGAAAACACTTTGAAATATTACTTAGTGTTCCAGCGAATGAACATTTCTAATTATGGCGACGTGTTACATAATACAGACATATTTAACGCATCTGTAATATTACCAGCTTTAGTGTTTATTCTGGCCTGTTTCAGTAAGTTGTGAATGCTTTTCCACTGTTAAATATCCTGTGATTGACTCATGGTTAAGGGGAGAGCAGAATAATCTCTGCATTCAAATCTTTGGCTGATTGTTCACAGCTCAACAGAAGTTAAACTCCCATCGTTTATGAAAAAGCATCATTTGCTGTATGAAAAAGCTGGATATTTCAATAAATCAGTGTGGGCCTTTGTTCCAGATCATCAGCCGCAGCGATGGAGAGTTTGAGGTTCTGAAACTGAAGCGTTCGATTCCTGTAGGAGAGAAACCGGGATGAGCTTCAGTGAGCGTCAGGAGAACCTCTGAGAGGAGGAACAATGAAGCCCTGAAGTTTCACGTACATGAAAACTTACATGACTGTTACGCAACACTGGCACAATCACAGCCTGACCCAGCAAACATTTGGACGTGTAAGGATCGTTGAAAAGACGTCCCTCCGACACGTCCCGTCATGGTTGAAAAATAGTTCCAAAATGAAAATTGAACCGACGTCTTTGACGTTATCTGGACGTGAACTGCACGTCTTTTTCTGTGCGTCCCTGGACGTCTAAATGGGTCTTCTTCTGTATCTCTATACTATGTGTTAATTTATGTGTTAATATAATTTTAGTATATAAGCCTCTATATAAAATAGTCACACACCCATTCTGTAACATCGTGAAAAGGCAATCAGTTATGTCGTGATGTTTAGACACCTTAACTTACAAGTTCAAAAACGGTCCAAAGTCGGTCCAGTCAGACCTGAACGTCTACAAAACGTTTTAATCACGTGTACATTACAAACAATAAAACATTTTGTGGACTTAAGCAAGAAGTAGACCGTTCTAATTTACTACAACATATTTTGTGCATATTACATTTTTTTTCAAGGTCTTCCATTTGTTAAACAGCTACTATATAAACATGAAAATAGAAATAGTATAATGTAGTTAATTCTAAGCATGCACCAATTTTCTCAAAGCTTTACATTAATTTTAAGTAGCCATTATTCAAACAAGAACATAACCAAGGTAACGGATAAAAGTGAACACATATGTATATTTATAATCTTTTATTTATTTATCATTATTCCAAAATGTTTACTATCATTTTGTTGCTCCACAAGCACCTGCTCTTCCAGAAGCATTATTATTGTGGCAGTACTCATTTTTTTTAATTGAAACAGTTTTGCATTAATTTTAAACGGCTATAAATCAAACAAGTAAAAAACAAAAATACTGGATTAATGTAAACACGCATGTAAATGTCTCTCAAAACAGCTTATTTCTTATAACCACCGCCCCCAGCTCTTCCTGGAGCGTGCTTTAGGTGTTCCACCATTGATGCATCAATTTTGGAGTCTGTGGCAGTTGGACTCCACCTCTTCAGAGCATCTGAGGGAAGAGAGCATGAATATTTTAAGATATTTAAGAAACAAAATGGCAAAATTGAGTTAAATGACATGCACTTATTTTGAAAATGCCTTCAAGGTTATACAAATACATTTAAAATACAATGGAACAAGACTTTTTCAGTTTCATGAAAGAAGCATTAGTAACAAGTAAACAATAAGTATATGTTATTTTAGTCTAGAATAATCTTATGTCAATAAAAGATTTTCTGCATTAGATGTGTGCTAGTGTACATAAAAACAGCATTAGTCCACTGCCGCTTCAATATCTCTATGGTGCTCTTGAAATAAAGTAGATGTGTAACTGTGTGAACATGAACAGGACATTTCTGATAAAGACAGGTGGCCCTTAAATAAATAACGGACTAGGAACATGAAATTTTTTTTTTTAATGTCATAAGGCCAAAATTACCTTAAATTACATAGTACAAAGCTGTAGCTTTGAAAGTTGGCCACCTGCATTTGGCCTTTAAGTATTTGACAGGACTAAAAAAAAAATACTAAAAAAATACTAAAAAAAATAATTCAGTATTACTTCACTTCATGAACATTTTAACATATGGTCAATATTACAAATTAACAGTAGTGTGCATCATGGCAATGTTAAAATACGAGAGCCACTGACCTGCTTGTTTTCCAACTATCCATGCCTTACTCACTGCTGATTAGTAATGGATCAGGTGTGTTGTCAATCAGAAGCTGGAAGGGCAGGGACAGCTGGAAAACAAGCAGGGAAGTGGCTCTCGAGGACCAGGGTTGGCTATAAGTGAAGGTAAAGTAACAAGGCTGCTGTGCAATTTTACTGCATTAGTTACTGTCAAATTAGCTGGCTGTACTTTAGCTCTTGTTGAGCAATGACAGACATTGTAGCCTCTATATTTTTAACTGTATGAATTCTGATTCTGAGAAATGTATGTATTTATACATTAGGCTGTGTTGGTATTAAGGTATAATGTGTATAAAATAAGATGCGACAGCAAAGTTCTCACATACACTGGGGGGTCATCTGGGACTGGGATGGCAATGAAGCATTTGGGACTGGAGACAATACTATATAGACATTAAAAAGAAAAGTGTGAAAAGTAAGAATTTGAATGCAGTTACATTTTTTTTTTTTTTTAAAAGAGGACATCCTCTTTATGTGAAAGACACGACAAAAATTGCAATACCTTGTTCGGTTGTGGCACATGGCCTGACAGATGGCTGTTCGTTATGTGACCCTGCAAGACAAATCGCACTCTAATGTAAATTAATGAAGCACAAAAGACATAAAAATGCATTTAAAAATTTCACAGAAGTTAATCTTTTGAAATGTCTTCTAATGTTAATCTTACATTGTGGTTAGAGACTTTAACAGAGCAAATCTGAGCCAGAGCAAACTGCCTACCAAAACTGTTTCTACTGCCCAGTGTTTGTTTTCTCTACAATGACGAGGGGAACGATCATCTGAAAGTTTACTTAAGGTCTGATGTACTACTTACAATGACAACGGAATCGTGACCTGAACTGCACCCTTGGAGTGTCAATAAAGTGTCATTAACCTGTAATCATTTGATTAGTACTACAACATCTTAGAAGTGTCACTTGGACATTCAAATTCATAACATATTCTTCAAATTTTTCTAGATGCTGTAGCTGTTATTTCAGGGCAACATGGAGTTCTTTTAACATTTATTCTGTAATTGACAGGACTGCGTTTGTCTTGCCCTGTAACAGGGCAAAAAAGCAACTTTGTGGTTGTACACATTCGGATCATTAATTTTTTTAAACATTAGCACTTACACCTCAACATGTGTCCACGGGTCCACGAGTGTTGTTGACGTTGATGGTGTCATGTTGTGCATCCACTGTTGGAAAAAATAAAAGCAATAGAAATAAAGGACCACTTTATGGAATTTTGAAGATGTTTATAAAGATCCCTTAATCCCTTAAAGTTATATACACATTACCACACTGTGAAAATTAAAAGAAATTAGTAAACAATGTGTTATCTCCTAAGTTTATCTGAAATATTAGTTGGAGTAAAGTTTGGGTATTACCTAACAAATATCTCATTACAAACAAAATAAAATAAAATAAGTTTCATTTAAGATACTGCACAAATTTTACCCTGATAATTTGTAAACAGATTTATTGAAAATATAGATGTAAATTGTTCATTATGTACATTATACCCAGAAACGGTACCTCATATTTTCTGGCACTGTCAATACACAAAGAGGTTACAGTGGGAGGTTTCTGGATTTATAAATGACAAAGTGGTGTGTAACTTTCTTTTACTATACGAACATGTAATATGTGGCTCAGCCGTTGAAAAAATGAGGCTTACATTATCAATCACTTGATTAATTTACTTATTTACTTACTAATCGTTGCAAAATTCAGCAATTAGAAAACTTTTTTTTTTTTTTCTGTGGCACTTAAGGAATTAGATATTTATAAGAGGACCATAAAGGAGATTACAAACAAAAAAAGCTATAAAATCGATGTATTTATTCGGTACATTTAAGTTATTGTGGATTAGGAAGTCCTTTCATTTGATTGTGTTATTCTATACAAACATTTTGTGCATACCCTTGGCACTTAAGTTATGTATTTGTTGTTCAAGCATTATTTAAAAAAAAACTTAGCACACTAGCTAATTTTAGCCAAACTCAAACTACGTTTCAGTTGACAATGTGCGCATTATTTCTTCCTTTTCCTTCGTGTCAAACAAGTACAATTCGACCACATTAATAAAAAACTACAAAATGTACTTACCCACCAGTAGATTTTTAATAATTCGTAAAGCTTTGCAACACAAGGACGCGCTCTCCTCCTGGTTATGGAACGACAACAACGTGTTAAAGTTTTCTCGCGAGATAATGTATTGTATTGCGAGCTAATCTATCCCATCGCGAGATAATCTATCCTATCGCGAGATTTGTTACAACATCTTGGCAGCACAGTTTTGGCAATCTACACCCAACTCAGACTTCAAATGGTGACTGGAGATATTTGTTTTATATGAATATGCATAAACTTAAAATAATAAAATCGTATTGCAATTTAAGGAAAACGGGCAGAATTATGACTAAAATTCAGTGGCTTTGTAATCACCTTAACCACACAGCACTTTGTGAATATTCATTAAACAAGATGTAAATACAAATTACTTGTATTTCATTACGATTTCCTATTTTTATTTATTCACTTACTTACTCATTTTATTTTTAATTTTTAATTTTAATGGGTAATGCTTGACTAGACGAGGTCGTCTATTCGCAGCCTCTTAAAACTACTTGGGCCACTTAAATAAATTATTACAGTAATAATCAAGATGTAAGCACAATTTCTTTAGCATATTTCATACTGATTTCATATAGGGTCATGATGGACTATAAATGCACGTGTAAAGGACGTCACCTTGTGGATGTCCTCTCACAACTGTTTCACATACTGAACTACACGAAGCTAAAACTTAAAAGTAACATTATACATGCAACCACAGAGAATTGTAGATATGTACAAACGTATCTGAATGCATTTTTAGCAAGTATTCTGTGTTACATATTTGTACGGATTTATGCCGTCCTACCGCGACTATTTTTGGCCAGGGACACGACGTTGCCGTCGGACCAATGTTAGCTGGGGAGAGCGACGCGAATCAGAGCCTTCTCGAGCTAAACCATCTGATGAAGAACCCAGAGAGAGACACAGACAGACGAGAGACAGACAGACAGATCGCACCTCGCGCCGGTCCTCGAGCTCTACGGGATTTTTGAGGTTTCAGCGGGATTTTTTTCGGCGGGTCTCCATGGAGACGGTGCGGGATTCGAGAGGCACCGGAACCCACTCAAACCAAACCGATGATGAACATTAAAGAGGAGCAGAAGCCCACAGGCTCCCTCAGATTCACACACACTCCGCTCTCGTCTGAGAGAAGCAACACATATGTCGGCGAGAGAAAAGCTCGTAAATGTTTTACAGAAGCCCTTCTCTGTGTCACTCCACGGTCTTCATCACTGTTGCTCCTCCGCGAGGAAGACCATGATGATGATGATGGTGGTGGTGAGGAGGAGGAGGAGGATTCTTAGATTACCGAACGCTCGTCGTTCAGCCCTTATGTAAGCCATCATCACTCAGTTACAATCCTCCTCAGAAACACGGAGAAACTGCGATTACAGTGATGAAGGAGTAAATACGACACGTACCAGACAGCGCGTTCATTCATTCACTCGTTCTTCATCCTCTCGAGCTCTTTCAGTCTTCAGTGATGAAGAAGAAGACGCTGATTTCACCTTCCGGCCCGCAGCTCACGGAGAGAAACCCAGAGAGCCATCATCTTCATCATCCTCCCATCCTGACATGATCTCTAATGAACCAGAGACTGACTGAGAGAGAGAGAGAGAGAGAGAGAGAAGGAGGGAGGGGGCGTAAGATTCAACTGGCGTCACAGGTTCGAGTCTTGCTGATGCGGTTTAATGTTTATTCAGCTTTATTAAACCGCGGGATTATTCAAACGCGTTCAGAAATCACATTTAACTACAGAAGGGATTAAAAAACGCCGATTTTTGGCACATTTGCTTGATAAATGTAAAAACAAAAAATAGTGCCGTTGTCAGCTGCCCAATTTTCATGCATTCAAACAAAGTACTGAAAAGGCCATATCCAAACCGAATCCAATTCGCATTGCGTTTTCACACGTTTGAAAGCTCTGTTTCGGAACGTGAAGCGGATCGTAAATGAACGCGACAGAAATGAAGAATAATAACAAATATTAATAATAAAATCAAATATATTCAAAATTTCACGTTTATTTGTCGAAACAGTCTGTTTCAAGGTAAATCCAACATCAATTTCAGCATATAAACAGTCGGATATAGAACTGAATATCATTTGCAATACACACAATTGTCTTGACTAGATCTTATGAAATCGGGCTAAGGCTACTTGAAGACACCCAGCGCTAATTTACATATCACCATATTAGAAACAGTGTTGGGAAAAGTTATTTTTAAAAGTAATGCATTACAATTAGGGTAAGTTACTCTAAAAAGTAATTAATTACATCTTTAACAGTGTAATTAGATTACTGTACAAATTACTCTCTCCAAAAAGTACTTATTACTTTCTAAATCCTATATCAACCTTGACAAATTAATTATACAAGGACAGAGGAGAAACAGTTCTTTTAATTCTTTCAAATAAATAATAGACACCTACATAAATTATTCTGGTAACACTTTAGATCTAGTTACTCTGGTCTAACTATAACTTATGCCTCAATATACTCCTAATTACTGCTTATACTTAGTAAAGCAGTTGTTAAGTTTAAGAATTGGGTAGGATTAAGGATTTAGAATAAGGTCTTGCAGAATAAGACATTAATATAGGTCTGCAACTATCACAACAACTAACACAAGTCCAATTACACAAGACGTAACTAATAAATTACACAAAAAAAATAAGAGTAATCCCTTACTTACTTTCTCAAGGAAAAGTAATTACAGTAACTCATCCCTGACAATTTACACCCAACACAATATTGAGTTATTCCCTAAAAAAAGTTACTTTTATACAGTTACTTTTTATAAAAAGTAATGTGTTACATTACTTTTGCATTATTATTTTTCTCATCTGGCCTGGGATTGCTTGTTTTTAATATTCACTCCAAAAGTGAAATGAATGAGCCCCAGGCTGAAGGAATTGTAAATTTGAAAAGCTCAAACAAACCTTTCAGCTGTGCTGCCATTCTGGATTGCATGAAGAATAGGAGAAGATCTTCTTCTCAATCACCCAAAAAAAAAAAAAAAAAATGGATGAATTTTGCGTGAAAAGATATGTGCTTATTGACAAATATATATATAAACACCATACCTTATTTCAGTTAATGTCAGAAAGCAATCGAGCTAAGCCAGTAGTAGTACTGACAGTGTCTGTAAACGTGGCTGAAGACGCGAAAAGAGGAACAGACAAACCAAATTAATTGACTCATTTACGCTGGAACCCCTCTGATTGACTCAAACTCGTGACTCGATCATTCTTTTGAAGTGATTTACTAGCTACTTCACTACTCATTTTCAAATTTTAAAATTGCTTGTAACAATTAAAAAAAAAAACACATAGTGATAAATGAAACAGCTTTTCAGTCTGAATCAGCTAAACCGTTGCATTACAAAATGATTCACTCGTTCGAAGCCCTCCTTCAAATTGCATATCGCAAATAATTTGATTTAGATTGTAACTTTGGAGCGTGTATCATGAATCATTTCATCATTTCATCATTTCTTTTTTTTTTGAAATAGAAGACAATGTTTGATACGTTAAATCCCAGATTAAAGTCCTTGAAAAATCAAAAAGTAATGCTTGCAAAGTCCCTGAAAGTCCTGGAAATCCATTTTACAGTATCTGTACGAACCCTGGTACAAACACACATTTTTGTGTTAACGTAATTGTCGCAGGTTTGTGTAATATTCTGTGTTTTCACTGTTTTTATTAATTCTTAGGAATAAGATGAATCTGTTTTGGTGCAAGTGAGACGAGTAAATGCATGTTCACATTTAGTCTAGAACTACAGTGAGCATCATATTTACACAGCATACATTCACACTACATTTCTCTCAACATGGAGACAGGAAAGCTGTCAATCAGTCCAAGTAACTGGACCGGCGTCACTTATTTCAAAAAGCAACTCAGATATTTTCTTGTACATTAAGAAGTCGTGTGTCACTTTACTAGTTACTTGAAAAAAGTAATCCGATTACATAACTCACACTACTTGTAATGCGTTTCCCCCACCACTGATTAAAAGTCTAACATTTCAGTTCACATTATGCATTTGTATTTAAACTGAACCATTTCTGCTGCTAAATTTGCCAAAATTGGTCAGGTCTTTTTTGTTTTTATTGTCCAGTGTTCAGTTTCACGCACATCAGATCAACTAATAAATAACACACACTTACACAATCAGCTGACACAGAAAGATGATTAAATAATCAACCGCTCTGATCAGCATGTTTTCGGATGAGGACGTTTGGATTCCCACAGGAAGTCAGAAGCACCCTGGAGCAGAAGCAGCAGCTGCGCAGGTTCCTCTGTGGGGACGGACGGGGACACACTCCAGATTGAAGTCCCCTCGGTCCGAACGCATAATGACTGCAGATCAACGCAGTGACAGGCACAGCTGCTCCGACGGCCCAGAGCTGGAGGCCCTTCACACGCTAACAGACTGCCACGCAAATTACACACACACACATACACACACACACATTTAATGCTGACACTCCCTGCAGAGAGGAAATAGCAGGTTAGGAGCGGATCACTGTATCAGAGATCTTCTGTTCTGTTGTGAGAGACACAGACAGGTTCACACTTTGGTCTCGTTCGGCTTAAACACGTGATCCTCTGTCAATAAGGAAATAAAGAATAAAAAAATAATAATAATAAATTAATGCGTGTCCATGAGAGAGAGAAAAAATGATGCAAACATGTATATCAGTGATACATCATAAACACAATGGCTGTCATAACAGACAATATTTACTAATCCACAACTAAACCGAAAGAAAAAATTCACCCAAAAATGATGAGTTTCCATCACTGTCTCACCAGTGGATCCTCTGCAGTGAATGGGTGCCGTCAGAATGAGAGTCCAAACAGCTGATAAAAACATCACAATAATCCACAAGTAATCCACACCACTCCAGTCCATCAGTTCACATCTTGAGAAGACAAAAGATGAAACAAATCCATAATTAAGACATTTTAACTAAAATACAATCCATAATCCTCAATAATAAGGCTTCCTCCAGTAAAAAAGTCCATCTCCTGTTGTCTCTCACATTAAAATCCAGCCACATATTTGTTTTGAATAGCTGTTTTGGCTTGTAAAAGGTGCTTGACCTGTGCAGATTTCTCTCCTGATTCAGACCAGACCAGCGTTATTATGGATTATGGACTTGAATTTTAGTTAAAAATGTCTTGATGGATGTTTCATCCTTTGTCTTCTCAAGATGTTAACAGATGGACTGGAGTGGTGTGGATTACTTGTGGATTAATGTGGTGTTTTTATCAGCTGTTTGGACTCTCATTCTGACGGCACCCATTCACTACAGAGGATCCACTGGTGGACACTACTCCTTTAAGCAGCACAAAAACCTGATCTGACTGCCTTCTGAGTCTTTCCAACAGTGAGCAGCTCTTCAAACATCCTCACAAGACACTGTTCAACAGGTTTCACTGTATTTAAAAGAATGGCCCTCACACACACACACAGATGGATGAAAGGCAGTGAGCAGCAGACAGCACATGACCTCTGCTGTGACACGCTGTGGGAAGCATGTTTGAGTGTACCAGAGCAGATCAAAGGCCGCACACACGCGCACACACACACGCACACACACACACGCACACACACACACGCACGCACGCACACTCAGTGTTAAAGCAGCGGTACGTGTTCGGTGTGACTGTCTCACAGATGTACATGAACCTCCAGACCTCACTGCATATTCAGCACTAATTAACGTGATTTGTGTGGATTCGCTGTCATCGCCTCCAACATCTTCACGGAAACATCCGTGTGTTTTGAGAACTGATGATCTGAGTGTGGGAACATTATGAATCTGTGGCTTCCACACCTTCATTATTTACAGTCATTTTGATTGATCTGTCATGAAAATCTGCATTTCTGGAAGCTACAAAATCTCCTAAAGCCTCTAAAATCTCTGAAAGTTTCTGAATTTTCTTGCAGTTTGCTGTACAGCAAACACAAATGCAGCAACAAATGCAAAAGACTGTCATTACACCAAAATAAACCATACATTATTACACGACTACCTACTAATTAAATAATTGCCTGTGCATGAAACATTGATTAGAGTTTAAATGTGACCCTGGACCACAAAACCAGTCATAAGGGTCAATTTTTGGAAACTGAGATTTATATCACCTGAACGTTGAATAAATAAGCTTTCCATTGATGGTTTGTTAGGACAATATATGGCTGAGATACAACTATTTGAAAATCTGGAATCTGAGGGTGCAAGAAAAAAAGAAAATATTGAGAAAATCACCTTTAAAGTTGTCCAAATGAAGTTCTTAGCAATGCATATTACTAATCAAAAATTAAGTTTTGATATATTTAAGGTAGGAAATTTACAAAATATCTTCATGAAGCCTGATCTTTACTTAATATCCTAATGACTTTTGGAATACAGGGAAAATAGACCATTTTGAGCCATACAATGTATTTTTAGCTATTGCTACAAATATACCTGTGATACTTAAAGGGGTCGTCGGATGCCCATTTTCCACAAGTTGATATGATTCTTTAGGGTCTTAATGAAAAGTCTATAATATACATTGGTTAAAAATTCTCAATGGTTGTATAAAACAACACCCTTTTTACCTTGACAAAATCAGCTCTGCAAAAATTACCTCATTCTGGTCGGGGCTGCTTTAAATGCAAATGAGCTCTGCTCGCCCCGCCCCTCTCTTCTCTCTGTGGAGTGACGAGCCTGTTTACTTTAGCCACGTTTAGCCGCTAAACTTGCTAACTAGCACGTTATTAGGAAAGGCGATCGCAAAGATTCATAATAAAAACCCTTATACTCACTTCTGCTGTGAGTGAAGCTGGATCACGAATGATTCGCGTGAACATAGACGGATATATGTAGATCGGGAGGCGCATTCCCTTCACAAACAAACGTAATCCACTGCATCTTCAGCGGCTCAGATGTCGGGAGTAAATGACGACCACTATGTTCATTATTACATCCAGCAACACAACACCTCAATCGCTCAATCGGAGATATTCTTGTCTAACTTACATCCCTGCTCCGGCATCAAAACAAAGAGGTCGGACTGTTACAGCTGATCTGAGGTAAAACGCTCATGTCAATCAACTATGGTGGGAGTGGCCTCTGTTGATGTGACGCATCTGAGAACGGCACAACGTAAAAGTGAACTTAGCTTCCGATGACCCCTTTAAGACTGGTTTTGTGGTGCAGGGTCACAAATGTCTTTATTGTATGAATAGAGTGTGAGTCATGACATGACAAACACAAACAGAAATTAAAGAAATTAATAATTTTAATTATCAAGGCTGCCTTAAATTGATCAAAAGTGACAGTAAAGACATTTATAATGTCACAAATATTTCTATTTCAAATAAATGTAGTTCTTTTGAACTTTCTATTCATCTGTGAATCCTAAAAAATAAAATGTATGACAATTTTTTACAAAAATATTGGGCAGCACAACTGTTTTCAACATTGATAATAATCATAAATGTTTGTTGAGCAGCAAATCAGTATATTAGAATGATTTCTGAAGGATCATGTGACACTGAAGACTGGAGTAAAGATGCTGAAAATTCAGCTGCGCATCACAGAAATAAATTACATTTTAACAGATATTCACATAGAAAATAGCCATTTTAAATTGTGATAATCCGATTTTTTTGTACTGTGTTTTTTTAATCAAATCAATCAAGAAAGAAAATGGAGTGACGTGTCTGCTGCGTTAAATCACCAGTTAACAAGATGCCTGGAGAATCAATTTCCATTTTTCACAAAACCACAGGAGAAGATCCTCCTGCTGCTGCTTCACACGCCTGAACGACAGAGGACAAGAACAGACCTGCTCACACACACACACACACAACATGACCTGATAGATTTACACTGACCTTCTGCCATCATTCTCACACACACACACTCATGTTTATCTGCTGATTGAACAGATTCACTGCGCTCAATGACAGTGATATTTCAGCTGAAGCGTGAGTCCTGAGCTCTGGCTGAGCGAGCGGCTGCTGTACAGGAAGTTGGCGCTGTGAGATCTGCTCTCTTCCTGCCCAGAACACAACCCACAATCCATCTCTCATCGCAAACACACACTACTCTACACAGATCTATTCACTGTTAATAAATGTTTTGCGCATCAGTCCAGTGATTTTGTTTTCACTGCATGATGGTCATAAATATAGCAGCTTATTGAGTTTATGGCTTCATTCAGTAGGCGTAATGGCTTTTCTACTGTGCAAACTGTATTTTCTATCCCTTTACCTCACACAAAACTACAGGTGTTTTTACATGCTCAAAACACTTCATTCTGTGTGATTTACACACACACACACACACACACATGTGTTACACATCTTCTCTCACACTGGTTTTCCAGTGAAGGTGTTAACAGCTCCTGTTTCCTTCCTGTAGCAGCACTGATTCATTTACAGACATAAAACACTATTAAAAATACAACCACCCATCTGTCTGTCTCTCCAGATCTCCTTTCCTTCTCAGATGTTTCTCCTCAACGTCAAAGTGAAAAAATAGAGATAAATGGAGGGTTTCACTGAAACACACAAACAGAGAAACTACAGCAATCACACAAACCGAACGTGCTTTCCCTGGGAATCAAACCCATGCTTTACTGTTTGAGCTGCATCAAATATTTACACAGTAATGATGATACAGAGACGACGACACATCAGCCATCACTGAGCTTTAACAGCTCGTCCTTTTACAGCAGACTGAGATCATGAACTACAACCACTATGACATTGATTCACAATAAACAATATTAAAATTCAGCATCTTTACTCCAGTCTTCAGTGTCACATGATCCTTCAGAAATCATTCTAAGTGATGTTTTATTAACAAATTTCGGGAGGAGCACGCGCAGATAATTAACACGGCCAATTCACCATCAGTAATCACACTCTCTAAGCAAGAGAGAATCCCTATAAATAACCAAGCAGTCCTACCTCCTCCATCTCTAGTCTTTTCAGCATCCCTCCTCCACCCCGTCTCCTCACCTTCAGCCCGGGGGAGCGCTTATTGGGTTCGGGCCAAATGCCGAGCTCGTACCCCTCTCCCTAGGCAGGGGGGGTGCCCCGGGTTCGGGAATGATTTCCGAGCTCGGAGCCCTCTCCCGGACAGCACGCCAAACACGCTTAATTTGTACTCTGTTTATTATTTGTAAGTGAGAACTCGTGAATATGCTGATTTGCTGCTCAACAAACATTTATGATTATTATCAGCGTTGAAAACAGTTGTGCTGCCCAATATTTTTGTGGAAACTGTCATATATTTTATTTTTTAGGATTTACAGATGAGTAGAAAGTTCAAAAGAACAGCGTTTATTTGAATGCTGAAATCTTTGTGACATTATAAATGTCTTTACTGACACTTTGGATCAATTTAATGCATCCTTGATGATTAAAATGATTAATTTCTTAAAGTATTATTGTGGTATTGTGTGTCTGTTTGTGTTTGTCATATCTTGACTCACACTCTATTCATACAATAAAGACATTTGTGACCCTGCACCACAAAACCAGTCTTAAGTAGCACGGGTATATTAATAGCAATAGCCAAAAATACATTGTATGGGTCAAAATGATCAATTTTTCTTTTATGCCAAAAATCATTAGGATATTAAGTAAATGTTCCATGAAGATATTTTGTAAATTTCCTACCTAAACATAACTTTTGGTTAGTAATATGCATTACTTAAAAGTTCATTTAGGCAACTTTAAAGGTGATTTTCTCAATATTTTGTTTTTTTGTACCCTCAGATTACAGATTTTCAAATAGTAGCTGAATTTTTAGCATCATTACTCCAGTCTTCAGTGCCACATGATCCTTCAGAAATCATTCTAGTATACTGATTTGCTGCTCAACAAACATTTATGATTATCATTAATGTTGAAAACAGTTGTGCTGCACAATATTTTGTGGAAACGGTCACACATTTTATTTTTCGTAGAAATCTTTTGTAGCATTCTGAATTGTCACTTTTGATCAATTTAATGCGCCCTTGATGAATAAAAATAATAATTTATATAAAAATTCTGACAGTCCCCAAACTTTGCAGCAGTATTGTATTTGTGCGTTAAAACACAGTGAAGTGAACATTTTCCAAAGTGCACAGACACATAATAAGTGTGCAGGAACTGAAATGCTTTGTTTCCGTCCACGACGGCCGCTTGTAGTCTGGCCCGTCTGTGGCCTCTGGATAATTACAGAATTAATGGATGTTCTCCTGGGCCCCGGGGTCACGTTTGCCTGTATCAGGGTCTCTGAGGCCTTTCATCCACAGCAACACGACACATTAATTACAGGACGATTCCCGCTGGAGTAACCGGAGGTTAAACGCCGCTTAAGTGCACATTACTGAGAGTAACTCACTAACTACTTACTGTTAATGTGTCACTGCAAACTCAGGAGCAGATCACACTGTTAACCACAGTCTGTTAACCACACATTCCTTCACTAAACAACATCAACACGCGAGTCTTCTGGACATGTGCTCACGTAACTCAACAGACATACGCTTTTCTTCCAGGAAATTCAGCTGAAAATACTGATGACTCACAATGGGCTGAGGGGCGGAGCCAAACGATCACCCAATCAAATGCTTTCGCAGCCCTGTTACGTGACTAGCAAATCACAGCTCTGACGTATAAACATCAAAACACCTGTACAGATCTCACACTTCTCAAATGTAAAAAAACACACCAACACAATAGAGCACAGAGGGTTCGATGTACAACATACATTACAAATATTCCTTTCCATTATAGCAGATGTTTCACTAATGACTGATTTCTGGAGGCTCCTATAAAGGGTTAAATACAGTATTTTCTCATTCACAGTGACTGTCTTAAAAAACAACGTTTCTAGAACAGAACAGCCATAAGCAGAAATATTTCCAGGCTGAGATGAATGTGAACAAATGAACTGAGACTCCATTGATGTTCTACTGCCATCTACAGGACACACACAGTACTACACACACACACACACACACACACACACGTTGTGTTTACATGTTTTATGGGTTCATTCCATAGGCGTAATGGTTTTTATACTGTACAAACTGTATTTTCTATCACCCTACACCTAAACCTAGCCCTCACAGGAGACTGTGCACACTTCTACTTTCTCAAAAAAACTCAATCTGCATGATTTATAAGCCTGTTTCCTCATGAGGACCTCACAAATGTCCCCACAAGGATAGTAATACCAGTAAATTTTGACCTTGTGGGGACATTTGGTCCCCATAACGTGATAAATACCAGGTGCACACACACACACACACACTGGGTTTGATTAGCGCTCACTTCTGTTAGTGATTGACCATAAAAATACCATCAAAAGTATTCATTAATCATTCCTGTTTGGCTGCTAACTATACGGTTAATAGCAAACTGTGATCAAAGCACACATTCATCGGTCAAACTTATTTGACTATCAGTTACATTTTAGATAGTTACAAATGTATCTTTATGAGTCATAATTATAGTTTGACTAGTAAGAAATCTGATTTGAGAATTTTGTAAATACATTTCAATTAGTCGAAATTCCATGTAATGACACCACACATTCTGTGAAATGATGGAATGAGCGGCATCTCTCATTACATTAGTGTATGTGTGACACCGCTCATTCCATTGTAACTAGTTGCATGACGTGACATGAACCGTTTATGGAGCTCACAGCACGAGCTGCACACTTTTATGATGAATTTCAGTACTAGTACTGTGCATACTGAATTATCGCTAGTGAAATGCAAGGATCCAGTGTTCTTTTATTTGTAACATACTGTTGGGTAAAATAAAAAAATAAAAAAAGAATAAAATAAATAAAACTAAATAACATACAGAATGTAGAAAATATTAATTATATTTAATTATTATATTAATTATAATTATAATGACAGCACAATACCTTTCATTTCTACTGGTCAAAACTCATTTGTAGGCATCAGAAAATATATGAAAGTCAATTAAAGTATATTACTAGTCAAAATAGCATTGTAGATCTTAAATCAGTAAAATGAGTAGTCATAATTATGTTGAAGATATTGTGACGAGTCAAAACTGCAGAACAGATATCACGACCATTCAATACTACCCTGATAAGAATTGATTGTTCGCAGTATTCAATCAATCAAAGATTATTCGAGCATGTTTTACCAAAAATATTTTAAAATTGATTGTGATATTTATTTATTTGTATGTGCCTGTTTGTTTATTTAAACCCATCTCTGGCTCTGATACTCAATGAAAAATGTTTCTTCACCAATTATTTTTCATTGCAGGGGCAGTAAATGCTAAAACGGGTCACTAATAAAACTGCACATTTGTGACCCTGAACCACAAAACAGTCATATGGTCAGTTTTTGGAAACACAATACAATGGTTACTATAGCAAAAACCACAATAAACACAAATTAACCATGGTTTTGCTACACCAATCACAGTTTAACCCTGGTGTTTGTAGTAAAACGACAGCATCACAAACCGTCAGTATTACGTAAGTTTAGAAAACAAATATCAGTCAATAAACGTCAGTTTTATCCTGATCGCAAGATGAAATGATGATCTCCTTAAACTTGGGGTTTATTCTTTACTACCGGTGTTTTCGGTGATTGTTTCATTTACAGGTGTTTGTGACGTGAATATAACTAACGTTACTTTTTAATGCTGTATTTCACACTCGCCGACGAAAACCTTTGTTTCGTTATTATTCTCTCACAGATTTTGCCAGTGTTCATAAATCCGTGGTTTTATAACAGTAAATCTCTTTATTTGTCAGATTAATGTAATACTGTAGGCCTAATGTTCATCCCAACAACACTGATAAAACAAAGGTAGTTCATCAAATACAACAAAATAAAATACAATATTGTGTGAAGATAAAGTGAAGATAAAGTGTCTCCAGCTTAGCAACAGCGGCAAGGAACCAAAACTCCATCGGTGACAAATGGAGAAAAAAAAACCTTGGGAGAAACCAGGCTCAGTCGGGGGCCAGTTCTCCTCTGGCCAGACACAGAGGACTCGCCAGGTCCCGTTGTCCTGTGCCGACAGCCGTCTAGGTGACGAGGTCTTCACTGGGGATCCGTCTCTGGGGCTCATCTAGTCGATGTGGTCTCCGCTGACATTCAGGGCTGTAGAGGTCGTCTCTAGGTGCTGATCCACCGTCTGGGCTGGGTTCGGACTGGATCCGGGGGACTGCAGTGACCATCTGATCTGGATACGGACTGGATCTGGTGGTTAAGGTGACCTCGGAATACGAAAGAAACAGACTAATATTAGCGTAGATGCCATTCTTCTGACGATGCACCGAGTACATCGGGTGTTATGGGAAGTGTTCCCGGTTCTGGTTGACCTAATTAATGCAGCCTAACAATCCTTTAACGGATTTGAATTATAGAAATGTGTTAATGTGTTATGTGTAAGCAAGGTTAAAGAGATGGGTCTTTAATCTAGATTTGAACTGACAGAGTGTGTCTGCGTCCGAACGGTGTAGGGTAGATTGTTCCAGAGTTTGGGCGCTAAATAAGAAAATGATCTGCCGCCCGCGGTTGATTTTGATATTCTCTGTATTATCAAATCACCAGAGTTTTGAGAACGCAGCGGACGTGAGGGACTATAATGCGATAAGAGCTCACTCAGGTACTGAGGAGTTAAACCATTTAAGGTTTTATAAGTAATTAGCAAGATTTTAAAATCTATAAGATGTTTAATAGGGAGCCAGTGCAGTGCTGACAGAACCGGGCTTCCGCTGTATGCGGAAACATCACTGAAAAATGTTTCTGGTCACTACATGTGAAATGTGAACGTCTGTGTATTTCACAAATGATTAAACTAATCTACTCCATTTCATTTGCCAATAAATAAAAACAAAACCCGCGCGAGTGTCACTACGGAAAGCAGAAAGCGTCACTCAAATGATTCGCGATCCGCGCTCCGTACAGCCTCGATCTGAATGATTCGCAAATCATCTGAGATCGAAACAAGGGAGCGCGGATCGCAAATCATTCAATTCACGAAATAATTCGTAAACCCGCTCCGAAGTTCCGATCTCAAATGATTCGCGATACGCGAAGTTCCAATCTAAATCAAAAGATTCACGAACAGATTCGCGATACGCGCTACAAAGTCCCGATCCGATTTAAACGATTCGCAACACGCGAAGTTCCGATCTGAATCAATGATTCGCGATCCGTGCACTGCTGTCCCGAATACAGGTTCGCGAACCATTTCAGTTCGGGACTCGTGAGCGCGGATTGCGAATGATTCGACGCAATGGTTTAACTGATTCGAAGAATCGAAAAGCTCCGTTTTATCCACCACGACGTGCATTACAAGCGATGTCGAAATTTCATTTGTCCATCATTGTCCATCATTTATTTTGTCCAGCATTTTGTTTCAGTTTGTCTGTTGCTCTTTTCGCGTCTTCAGTCATGTTTACACGACACTGTCAACACTAGTACCGGCTTAGCTCGCTAGTTTTATGACATTAACTGAAATAAGCGAAAAAAGCACGATGTTTCCAATAGTGATGGGAGTAACGAACCTTTTCAAAGCTTTGAATCAATTGAACCAATCGCTTTACAAAATGATTCACTGAAGCGCTCGAAACACCACACGCTAGTGACGCCTGCTGGTCAAACGTGTGTAAATGCAAAAACAAACAAACAAAGAAAGAACACTCCGGCTAAAATAACATAAAAACATGTTTATGCCGTAATGAAGCGTCGTTTACTGAAATCACGTGACTCGGTCCGAACCACTGATTCGAATAAATGATTCACAAAAGTTTCGAAGCTTCACGAAGCAGTGTTTCGAAAGCGCCCATCACTAGTTTGTAAATAAATAAAATATCCATATTTCCATTCCAAAGAACATCCAACACAAATCTGCTCCATATTGAGGTGTGGTAACCGGTTTACTGCTAACTAGTGAAACACTGCATTAATATGACGAGCTGCAGCTCAAAATACATGTTAGATGGAAACATTGTTCATTATGATGGAGTTTGTAACTTAATTCACTAGATTTGAAATAGTTTGAGCTGCAGTTCAATAGAAATCAGTTGAAATCATCCAGAGTCACCTCACACCATTGATGACAATCTGACATTTATCACTATATACTGTAATAAATCTGTGAGAAATGATTGTTGTATATCATTGTATTAGTCTATATACTGTGATAGTCAATGTAAAAAGAACAAATGGGAGAAGCAAAAGAACACAAAACAGCAGAACAACAAAGTTAAAGAGGGTCAACATCATTTAATTGAGCTGTTCACGTTTGAAACACTTCATCTACTTTATATGTTCACTTCTCATGTAATGTGAATAGTATGACCTATTTCAGATGCTGCTACATGTGTTGAATTGCATTATATTGCTATGGACAATTAAGTAGCGTCTGTACTATATTCTACACCCTTTCTGACATATTAAAGTCTGTAGTGAATGTGTAACTGCATCCAGCACCGCTGACTGATCTCCAACTGATGCAGGAACATGAATAATGAAACAAAATAATTTCACACTCGATCAAACTGTAAATATAGTGGATCTGTGTTTGACTACTGTGCATAAAAATGTCAAAATTACTCTGAGACAGTGGACACTGAGCATCAAATACTGGACAGGTGGAAGAAACCCCTTGTGAAATGTGATTATTCATTATGTCATATTGACTCACCGATATTCAGCATTTATCTTCAGTGTTAAATAAGATCAAAAATGATTCAGCAGAATGAATGAGTGTAAGAGAGGACTGATGTGTTTCTTTATTTCACAGACAGATCAAGCGAAGGAGCGGTGTGTTTAAGGGCCGCATGAGCAGGACATCAGCGTGTTTGGACTCATAACAGTCAGAAACATAAGAAACACTCGAGCGAGCACATCACGGACTGTAACGGGCAGGAGGAGGAGTCCGAGAGAGAACCGGCTCCACCGGTGCAGACTTTCACTGTAATTTCCTTCTTTAGACTCTCATTAACTCTCCTCAATATCATTCGTACACAAACGCAAGGACAATCGAGGAGCGACACGTTCGTCCACAGCTTCAGATTACAGGTAAGAGCTTCACACCTGAGACGGGCAGAGCAGCGGACGCCTAAAAGAGCAGGCAGAAACCATCAAGAGATGAAAGGCACTTCTGTATTTATGTATGTGCTCATATACACATGTATGAACGTGTGCTTGTGAACTTGAGCTGCTCTGTTAATTTACAATCTGAAGGACTGCTGATTAACTCGACCAACAACAACTGCACTGAGAGTTTAACCCGCTCTCAAGTCTTAAGGTTTCAAGTGCAAGGAGTAAGAAACATCTAATGCTTCTCCGTCTGAAAAAGCCTCATTAATAGAAGCGATGAGAAGGACCTGAAGGAGAACTGTGATTGAATCCTCTGACATGCAGCCGGACGAAGCTGATGCAGATCTCATTTATTTCACATTTACACAGTCGTCAGACGCTTCTGTCTAAACTGGATTCGAGGTCTATTTGATCAGATTTTGGTTTCCCGAGGAATTGAACCCATGACCTTGGGTTGCAAGCGCCATGTTTGTTTGTCTAGTTTGATTGGTTACTGAATCGCTTGTTCAGGGTTTCTGAAGGCTTTATGAAGGCACATTTAAGACTTTTTCCCCTTGGTTTCATAGACAAGGCTTAAGTCTAGTCCCAGACTAAAATGTAAGTCTGAGCTGCTTCAACTGAAAGAAACTTGCCCCGACTGATCTTAAAATATATCAGTGCCTTTGTTTTGTCTCAAGATTCACACCAGTAATGTTTTTTAAAGGCATGTTTATGAAAATACTTAAATGTCCTAATTGAACTATAGTCTGTCTGCAAATCCAGGCCAGATTGAACACAGGAACAAATTGAACACTTCAGCGTTTAAAGACAACTTTCAGCTAATATTCATTACTTTTAATTGAAAATCATTTTAATAATAATAATAATAATAATAATAAAATGTTTTAGAAACTTTGCTTTCAACCACTAGAATATGAAAATAACTTTTACTGTAACTTCTGATCACACTGCAAACAACATGTTTTTCCTCATTACTCATACAGCTAAAAAAAATAATTAATAGATAGACAGATAGATAGATAAATAGATTATTAAAATATTTCAGATATATACTAAATATATTGTAAATCTCAATGAAATATGTTTTAGAAATGTAAAATATATTTAGTTTCAACCTTCATATACCAAAATAAATTTCAAAATGTATTTCAGGGGCAAGAAAATATATTTTCAATCTTACAGTAGCATAAATTTAGTCTTTATTCATTCATTTATTTGTTATATACCACAAAAAAAAATATATATATTTTTTTCTGATGTGTCATATGTGAATATGATGAAAATTTATAGCGGGCAAAATTATTTTTAAATTATTTAAATACAAAATACATTTTGAAAAATGGCGAAAAATATATTTGTAGAAAATATAGTTGCTTAATAATATATATTTTAGCACAGATATTTTTTGTCCTTTTTTGTATATTTAGAAATAGATATAAAAATATATTTGAAAACATAAAGAGTTTATTTGCAAAAAACTGAAGTTTTCTACATGTTCAAAAATCATGTTTTATCATGTTATGTTTTTATTGTGTTAGTTAACTGTATTTTTTTTTTTAGTTATTTTTACTTCATCAAAATAACCCAACTGCAGTCTGATTGAGATTACCTGGAATGCACAATGAAAAAACATGATTTTTAAAAAATTGTTAAAATCTGTTTTTGCAAATGAAATCTACTTTTTGCCATATGGGCTTTTTTGTCTTATTTTCCAGTCTGAAGATTCATAAATAATGATACATTTACAAAATAATGCAGATGCAAAATGAATAAAATAATAAGTCTTGTTTTATGAAGGACAAATATGTGTCAATGGAGTTCAAAGAATCGACTTAATTCAAAGGGAAACAACTTTCATTCCCCACTGACAGATATTTGCTCGTTTAAATCATAAACTCACTTCATTTTGATCAGTTTCTCAAAAAATAAGACTTTATATGTTTATTTGCATCTCCAGTAAATGTGTCTCGATGTAAGGATGTTTAGATATTTGTACTGGAAAACAAGAGAATCTTTTGTGCAGTTCATGCAACATTTAATGACATGATTCTATAAATGTAAGACTTTCTGCTCTCATTTCAAGATCATTTTAATGCCGTCATTTGTTGACGGGTGAATTAAAGATGGTGAAGGATGATTTTCACGTCTTTTCTCTTCCTGCAGCATGACGGATAACGTGCGGCGCGTGGTGTCCAAAGACGGCCGCAGTAACGTGAAGATCGATCACGTGGAGGGGATGGTCAAGCTCTTCCTGCACGACATCTGGACCACGGTGGTGGACATGAAGTGGCGTTATAAGATCACGCTGTTCGCCTCCACCTTCGTCACGACGTGGTTCGTGTTCGGCGTCGTCTTCTACCTCATCGGCCTGAGGAACGGCGACTTCGACGCCGACCCGTCGTCCAATCACACGCCGTGCGTGATGAACGTGGACACGCTGACCGGAGCCTACCTGTTCTCTCTGGAGACCCAGACCACCATCGGCTACGGCTTCCGGCACATTTCGGAGGAGTGTCCTCTCGCCATCGTTGCGCTGGTGGCGCAGCTGGTCGTCACGGGTCTGGCCGAGATCTTCGTGACCGGCGCGTTTCTGGCCAAGCTGGCGAGACCCAAGAAGCGCGCGGGGACCATCAAGTTCAGCCGGTCGGCGGTGGTGCGCAAGCGGGACGGGATCTGGTGTCTGATGGTGCGCGTGGCCAACATGAGGAACAGCCTCCTGATTCAGTGTCAGCTCTCGGGGAAACTGCTGTCCACCCGCGTCACGCAAGAGGGCGAGAAGACGCTCGTCCATCAGACCGGCGTGGACTTCCAGCTGGACTCCAGCGGCGAGTGTCCCTTCCTGCTGCTGCCGCTCACCTTCTACCACGTGCTGGACGAGCGAAGCCCGCTGAGGAACCTCACGGCCGACAACCTGCCCAAACAAGACTTCGAGCTGCTGGTGACCCTCAACGGCACCGTGGAGTCCACGGCCGCCACCTGCCAGAGCCGCACGTCCTACGTGCCGCAGGAGATCCTGTGGGGTCACGAGTTCAAACCCGTGCTGTCCGACACGTCCGGCGGGAAACTGGCCGCAGACTTCAGCTTCTTCGACAAGGTGCAGGCCTGCAGCGACCCGCCGACGATCCACAACAACACAGAGAAGCTCCAGCTGGAGGAGGAATACAGACGCGAATGAAGACACCGGACGAGTGTCAAGAATGTGCTAAAAAACAGCTTCAAAATGAGCTGGAAAATCACCCTAAATCATTCCGGAACAGCATCCCGACCGCGAGCCAGATCTGATCTGGAGCTGAAACGTGGAGCGCTGGATTCTCCTGTGGAATACGACACAACTAAACAACCAAAACACTTCAGATCAAGACGACATCATTTACTTCATTCATCATCCTGGTCTTATTGGGAATGATCAGTGCCGGTATTTTGAAGTAGTTAATTGAATTTTCCAGTCTTCAGCGTCACGATTCTTCAGAAATCATTCTAATATGCTGATTTGCTGCTCAACAAACATTTCTCTTCTGCTCACCAAGGCTGCATTTATTTGATAAAAAATACAGTAAAAATGTGAAATATTTTTGTTTTAAAATAACAGCTTTCTATCTGAATACATTTTAAACTGTAATTTATTTCTGTGATGCGCAGCTAATTTTTCAGCATCTTTACTCCAGTCTTCAGTGTCACATGATCCTTCAGAAATCATTTAATATGCTGATTTGCTGCTCAACAAACATTTATGATTATTAGCAATGTTTTCACAGGAACTGTGATACATTTTATTTTTCAGGATTCACAGATGAATATAAAGTTCAAAAGAACAGCATTTATTTGAAATTGATTTTTTTTTGTCACATTGTAAATGTCTTTACTGTCACTTTTGATTTAATAGGTCCTTGATTAATAAAAGTATTTCTTTTATTTAAATCTTACTCATAACAGTTTACACAAAAAAATCACATAATAAATGACAATTTACTATATGTAATCACATAGAGAACAGGTATTTTAAACTGTAACGATATTTCATTGTTTTTACTGTATTTTTGATCAAATAAATGCGTCTTGTTGAGCAGAAAAGACTTTCAAAAACTTCTGAATTATAGTATACACTTCAAATCACAGTTACACTATATGATTATTTCATGTTCTGGTGTTGTTGGGAATGATTCATCAGTGACATTATTATAAAGAAATTAATGTTTGTCTTCATAATTAGACTATATTAACTGACTCGTCCATCAGCTGCTCTTATTTGTGACCGTGGACCACAAAACCAATCATAAGGGTCATTTTTTTCAAATTGAGATGTATAAATCATCTGAAAGTCTTGAGTTGTGCAAATGAAGTTCTTAGCAATGCATATTACTAATCAAAAATGAAGTTTTGATATATTTACGTTAGGAAATGTACAAAACATCTTCATGGAACATGATCTTTACTTAATATGCTAATTTTGATTTTTGGCATAAAAGAAAAATCATTTTGACCCATACAATGTATTTTTGGCTATTGCTACAAATATACCCGTCATACTTAAGACTGGTTTTGCTCCAGGGTCACATTTATTGTGCACTTTGACCATCTAATCAATCCACAGCTCATATTTTCTGTTTCTGAATTGTTTTTCTTCTGTGTATTTTAATCTGTTTCACATGTTTTGCAGTTGTTTTAGGAAAAATATTTGATCCATGTTTCTCCAGAAATAAATATGACACATTTATAGTATTTGTGTTTTAAATCCAACAAACTCTGCAAAGATACATTGTTTTAAAATGACTGTACAGTTTAACACTGTTGTGGCAACAGAAAAGCTCAGATGACAACAGTGTGTGTGTGTGTGTGTGTGAGAGTGTCGGTATGTATGTATACTGCTGCTCAAAAGTTTGGGATCAGTAAGATTTTTAATGGTTTTTAAAGACAGCAGTTATTTAAAATAGAAAGGTTTTCTAACAATATACACTACTGTTCACAAGTTTGGGGTCAGTACATTTTTATTCTTTATTTTTTTGAAAGAAATGAATACTTTTATTCACCAAGGATGTGTTCAATTAATAAGAAGTGCTAGCATAGATTTACATTGTTAGAAAAGATTTATATTTTGAACAAACGCTTTTCTTTTTAACTTGTTATTCATCAAAGAATCCTGAAAAAAGAATCACAATTTCCAAAAATAAATATTTGTCAGCACAACTGTTTTCAACACTGATAATTCTAATAATAAATCAGTATATTAGAATGATTTCTGAAGGATCATGTGACACTTAAGACTGGAGTAATGATGCTGAAAATTCAGCTTTGCATCACAGGAAAAAAATATATTTTAGAGTATATTAAAATAAAAACCATTATTTCATATTCTAATAACATTTTGCAATATTACTGTTTTTTTCTGTATTTTTGATCAAATAAATGCAGCCTTGATGAGCAGAAGAGACTTCTTTAAAAAACATTACAAGTCTTACTGATCCCAAACCTTTGAGCAGCTGTGTGTGTGTGTGTGTGTGTGTGTGTGTGTGTGTGTGTGTGTATGTGTGCACCTGGTATTTATCACGTTATGGGGACCAAATGTCCCCACAAGGATAGTAATACCAGTAAATTTTGACCTTGTGGGGACATTTGTGAGGTCCCCATGAGGAAACAGGCTTATAAATCATGCAGAATGAGTTTTTTTGAGAAAGTAAAAGTGTGCACAGTCTCCTGTGAGGGCTAGATTTAGGTGTAGGGTAGGTGTAGGGTGATAGGAAATACAGTTTGTACAGTATAAAAACCATTACGCCTATGGAATGTCCCCATAAAACATGTAAACCCAACATATGTGTGTGTGTGTGTGTGTGTGTGTGTGTGTGTGTGTGTGTGTGTGTGTGTGTGCGTGTGTTGTGGCAACAGTCTCTGTTGTGTTTATGAAGGTTCATCAGACAATGAGGGTGTTTCTTTACTCAAAACAATAAGAACATCATTGTTGAAAATAGTTTATTAAAATGCTTCAGTAGAAAACCATATAATTTATCCAAATATATGTTTTCTTCCCTTTGTCAACAATCTCAGAGCATCAGGGCATTTGTCTGACTAAACTGATCTGGGTTCAGTCGATTTGAGCCCGTGTGCCGCGCCAGTCCAGCGTCATACGAACACACGCGCGCGTTCACCGCAAACCACCGTCACGGAGAATCACGCGCGCGTTTCGTCGTCGCTCCGTTTCTCTACGTCTGTGATTAAATGTCTGTTTGGCTGGCTGAGATCAACTCGTAGTGTTTAAATGCATAAGTTATATATCTATTATATAAAAAGAATTATAACACTGAATTGTATACTTCAATCTAACAAACGCACAGCGTTTGCGACTCGGAACATCGTCGTAATAATTAATAATAATACACATACTGGTATCTTTGGTAAATCTGTTTTTCTGTAAGGCACTGGTTCATATAAATGCACCTCGTCTTTAACGGTTTGAGGTCATTGAAAACATCTCAAAGCTTCCAGTTTTCTACAAAGACGCGTCGTTTTTAAGGCAAATCTCAATCTCTGATGCCATACGAACGACATAATACTGATAAATATGGCAAGAGGCCTGTTCACACCAAGAACGATAACTATATTAGCGTCCGCACCAACGCGTGATAACAACCTGTTTATTATAAGTGTGCGCCGCAGTTTTGTCGTCTGTCGCTTTAAACGCTCGAGGTCTTTTATGATGGTGGATTCTGATTGGCTGTTGACGTTTTAATCTTTCAGCTGGAAATAAAAAAATGATTCTAAAAATATTGTTTATTTGTGTCGCTACTGTTATAGATTTGTGTATGCACTCGTTATTCTTTTAAATGTATAGTTTTTTAAACTATATCATTACTGTAGAGCTGCATGATGAATTGTATTTTAATTATGATCACCTTTTCTGCTTCTTTCAATTTGTTAAGCCTAATTGTGTAAGTTAGGTATACTGTAAACGCTTCATTTTTATTGGACGTTGCCATTATCTTGCACTGGTAACAAGCCTCCACTATTGTTTGAGGTTGGCGGTTGCCAGGTGTCGAGTGTTTAAATCCCCCAATCTAACTTTCCTCTGACATCAATACACTTTCTGCCCAGTGGTTTGCAGGGTTGCCAGGTATGTGAAACAAAACTAGGCCATTTGTGTTTTTTTACACAGGTTCCGTCCAAAAAGTGTTCAAACCTGGGGAAACGGTGTAAAAGTAGCCCAAATCCACAGTAAAACTGCAGACTTGGCAACCCTGTTTATTTAATTATTCCCACACTCTCTTTTCTTTCACATTGTGGTTTGGATTGAATCTGCGAGTAAACCATGCAAGTTAATTTGTGCTTAGGTGAAAGTTCAATAACTCTGATGAAACGAAAAGAATTGAATTATATTTTTTGAGCAAAATAATCTGTTTAACCGTTATCATCCTTCCTGTAAACTGGCATAATTCTTCATCATCTCACATACCTCATCCTGTCTCGCCTGTCTTCCTCTTCCTCTCACCTCACGTTTCTTTCTCTCAGACCTTCTGAACTCTCTCTGATATGTTTGTACAATAAGGCACACGTGAACATATAGACGAATAAGTACTTGATCATGCAGCGTCTCATTAACGGCCCGTTTACACGTTATACAGCTTTCACATTCCCGGATCTGCGAGCGGATCGCAGACGCTCTCCTGTATAATACGCTGAGTGTTTCTCCGGCGGCGGATGGTTCGCTTTCTCCAGTTTGGTGTCTTGAGATGTCCTTCTAGTAGTAGGAGCCCAGATGCGAGGGCATGTGCGCGGCGGGGTGTCTCGGTCCGCTGTAGATTCCCGCCGCCGCCGCCGGAGCGTTCCAGTACGGAGCGGGGCCGCCGAAGAACCCGGACGAGGTGACGTTCATGGCCTGAGGATGCGGCGACACGAAGTTCATCTTCTGCGGGTGCGGGTGGTACGAGCTCATGTAGGACAGGTCGGCCGGGTACTTGTAGATGGAGGAGTCGGGCGGGTGCGGCTGCAGGGCCTGCGCGATGCCGTGGAAGTCGAACTTGTAGGCGTAGCGTTTGCCGTGCACTTTGGTCATGATGTTCTTGTCGTAGTAGTAGCGCAGGGCTCGGCTCAGCTTGTCGTAGTTCATGTTGGGTTTGCTCTTCCTCTCGCCCCAGCGCCGCGCCACCTCGTCCGGGTCCGTCATCTTGAACTCGCCGTTGGTTCCTTCCCACGTGATGCAGGACGAGTTGGAGCTGTCGGACAGGAGCTCCAGGAGGAACTGCCACAGCTGGATCTGACCAGAACCTGAAACACACACGTCAGCTTTATCATCACCAGGACTGTGTTAACCGGGAAGATTAATTATGGAAAAAACAATGCATTAAAACACATTTAACGCAGTTCCAAAGCCGCGTTGTTCGTCTCTGCAGGAACACACAGCGGTGTTTCCTTACCAAATGAATCTGCATACTGAACAAATTCGGTGAGTCAGTGATTCCCTGATCCATTCATACAAACAGTGTCTTACTTTGATCCTGAATATGATCCTTCGTTCATTTCGAAAGAATCGATTGAATAAATGACTCACCAACTTGCTGCCACCTACTGTTAGGCTTAATTTTAGTTTCACATTTAAAAGTATCATTCTATTGTTTTTATATTTCATATTTATGTATTCCAGTTTTTATATTTAAAATCTCATAACATTATTTATTCAATTTGTAGGTGCAGAGCAAACACATGTACAAGTGCTAGAATAAAAAAAGTGTAAAGAACTCTTCATGTTTAATTGGCTTTTAAAAAATAAATAAAATATTTTAAAAATAAAGCCACTTTTTTTGGCTAGTAGAAGTTAACCAGTAACTAAACAATTTAGTAGCCAAATTGGCTGATGAGTGCAAAAGGTTCATTTTAAACCCTGATCATATTTTAGCAATATCACGCCGACAAGAGTGTTGTTTTTCACCAATATCTGCACAACTGCAAATGTGATTTATACAACAAACAAGAAGTTAATATTGTATTCAGTCTGTTTTTGCCCAATTTTGAAAATCTAAGCCATACCAAAACGGTTGTGCTTCTTTAAGCAACACTCGGTGGTGATTCATTACTCAATGATTCCATGGTTTTGAACAAGTCAATGATTCACTGAGTCATTCATAACAAGTCACTTGCTTCATTTCTGAATGAATCAGCTGTTTAAACAAAAGTGAGTCAATGATTCAGTGCATCATTCATAAACACAGTCAGTTTGTTTCTGAGTGAATCAGCTGTTTGAATGAATCAGATGAATGAATGATTCAACGACTTACTCATTAAGATGACTGTTTTAGGTTAATATAATATTTCATTTTTTTTTTTAAATAATTTATTTTTACTCATGTTTTTCTGTCAAGTCAAATCACCTTTATTTCTATAGTGCTTTTAACAATACAGATAACATCAAAAGCAACTTTACAGTATTAAATAGGTGTTTAAAAATTCAAAACGCCAACAGTAAATACTCAATTTTCAGTTAAAGTCAGTTCATCATTAATTCAGTGCTTTTCTCGTGAATAATGGTCTTTTGGGGGTAATTTCTCAGCCCAAATTAATTAACTGGCACATCATGTAATTAACTAGGTTAAAAATAGATTTAATTGCTTGACAGTCCTATTTTATCTCACAGCTGTTTATATAAAGTTAGATATGTAAGTATATCCAACTTCGTCATACAGTAAACTCACATTAAGTAATATATACTATATAGTAAATCTCACCTGCTTGATTGTTTACATTGTTTACATGCATTAAGATATCACAAACGTTAACATCATAATGTTTCGTAAAGATGCTTTAAAACAAAAAAAACATTATTTGACAGCTTTGACTCTCACCTGGATTCGCCAGCCTGCTGCTTGTGGGCCCTAAAATTTGATATGGATCTACAGAGACAATGACAAACAAACATCAGACACCATCACAGTAATGCACTTCAGTGAATTCATGCTTTATTTGACTAAAATCTAGACGTAACATGATCCCTCACTCACTCTAAATCCACCTGACCTCAGATCAGAACTCATAATTTCATATCGTATTCTTACGATCCTGCATAATTCACTATTTACCGACAGAGCCGTTATCTTGCATTGGAAACAAGCCTCCACAAGTGTCTATGGCTGCAGCTGCCAGATGTGAAGTGTTTAAATCCCACCAAAAATCAAGGCTTTCCACTGAACTCCATACATTTTCTGCCCAGTGGTTTACAGGGTCGCTAAGTACGCAATACAAAACCAGCCTAATTGCTCATTCTGTCCAAATAGTGCAGCAAAGGTGCAAAAGTAGCCCAATTCTGCAGTAAAACTGCAGACTTGGCAACCTTGGTGGTTTATTTAATTTAAGCACAATCTGGCAACCATGTGTACATGCTCGATCTTCTTTCACACTGTTGTTTAAGCCGTTTGCTTTGACTAAATCTGGAAGCAAGCCATGCAAGTTGATTTGTGCTTATGTGAAAGTGCATTCATTCTGATTAAATGGAAAAAAAATGTTGTTATTCTGGTATCCAAAGCAAAATCAACAAAATAATGTATTCTTACAATCCTGCATAATTCACTATTTACCCCCAGTATTTATTCTGATAAACATGCATGATTAAGAAAAAAAAGGGGGATGTGTATGTTATCAAAAAGAGTTATTAAGCTCAATGAGCTGATTAAAAAATGAAATGTGATTACTGAACATGACTGTAAACAGTTGGGAAGAAATCTGATGTGTATCAGTAAATTTCTCATTTCCATTTCGTTTGACTTGATGTACTAAAATAACTAAAACAGGATGATTAAAACAAAACAAAACAAACGACCAAAACTAAAATTAAAATGGAAACAGAATATAAAAATAAAACTCGTCGTAAAGTGGATGTTCGTGAGTGCAGTTCCCATGATGCTCTCACCTAACTGAGCTCTCTGCTCTTCAGTTTTGGTCATGATGGCAGCAGAACTCTGAGAAACTAATAACAAACACACATTCAGAACGTGAAATTAAACATGAAGCACGAGCAGAGTAACGCGCGCAGCACATCCGACCGACCTTTAGCCGCAGACACGGGCTGAGTCCATCCAGAGCGCCGGCCGTCGTAACTCACGTCTGCTCTGCTGGGTCCTCTGGTGGCGTCTGGAGGATAGACGGGGGCGTTTGGGAAGATGAAACTGGCTCCTCCTGAGACACACAGGTGAGCAGGAGACACGGATCAGCGCGAAAGACATCTGCGTCCGACCATTCATCTCATTCAGCATCAGCAGCACATGCAGAAGAGCGGGGAACTGCAGCGCCGCATGCACCGCTGTGTGTGTGTAAGCGGTGTGGGCGGGGCCGCGGGCGGGGCAAATGGGCGGGGCCAGGGGCTGCTTACCTGTATTGCGAGCATGCATTAACCGCGGGGAGTTTTGCAAGGCTTTGTCAACATCATCTGAAGTCAAGTGAGGAAGTGGAGCTGAGAAACAAAACATTCATGACACAAAGATAAAACAACTCAACAAACATCCTGTGACATGATGCTGACAGAGAGACTGATGAAGACAGACAGGCAGATTCATGCTGTGTGTGTGTGTGTTTGAGTGTATGTGAGTGTGTGTGTGTGACAGCAGACATGCAAATAAAAACAGTGTTTGAGCTGCAGACATTATTGTGTCTCTCATCTCATGCATATCAAACAACTCAAAAGCCAAACTGATCGTCTTCATGTTTCACCCCAAAATCAACAACAACAAAAAATTATATTTTAAACTTAAACCATGAAGATGTTTTACACTGTGACACATTTAATCAATCTTAAAAAATATAAAAATATTATTAAAATGATACAATATGTCTCAAAAGGAAACTAAAATATAATGATTTTATGTAATAAAAAATAGCTTTTTTATTTGATTTTAGGGGGAAACATGACCTGGACAGGTTTAGCAGTTAATTATTTTTTCAGTGAAAGAATTATTAACGCATGTTATCGCGTGTTAAATGTCCAGTGAGTCGTGTGAACGTGAGGTCAGAGGTCAGAGGTCAGAGCAATGAATGTGAATGTGAGGTCAGAGGTCACTGATCATGATGAAGTGATGAAGCAGACACACACTCATGCGTGACAGGAGAAGCGTGTCTGATCTCACACGCGTGTCACTCACTCTCTCTGAGGTAGTGCAGGTGAGACAGCAGGATGTCGGCCGTGTAGCTGCTGGTCAGACGCTGGACGTCGTCTTTGCTCATCTTGCAGAGCTCCTTCCCGTCGATGCTGTGGAACAGAGACACGTCCACCTCGGGCAGCCCGTACTCCTTCACGGCCCACTCCAGCCACTGACGCACGTGATCCGCCGACCACAGGCTCGGATCTGCAGACGACACTCACGTTACACTCAGCCGTTATCAGGGGTTCAAGCGTGTATCGCTGAAACCCTACTGTAATTGTTAGAATGGTTACGAATCTCTACATAAAACTGATCGTGCAGACCAAACCGCAAGTCTTTTTCACATTTTTTCACCTGACTGGAACCAAACCAGTGCAGAAAGATTCTCTGGAAAGTGAATATAAATAATTATCAAAAAAAAAAAAGTAGACCCCTTTCGACTCACTGTGGAAAAGAGATGCCACAACTTTTGAAGGGGGCGGAGCCACTTTTAGTAAAATGCCTATAACTCCTGAACGGAATGAGAAATCTCCGCCAAACTCAGAGCACTTATGTAAGAGTGCCACAAGTGCCTACAAGGTCATTTGCGTATCTCAAAAGACATGGCTGCCATTGGCCGACGAATTTTGAGCACCTGTTAGACAAGGTTAATGCCCCAAAGGTCTGAGAGAAATCAGAAGTAAATCGGCCACTGGGGGGTGATCCTGCATTTTCCAAGGATGTAAATGACTGTACGCATGATAACCCTATCATATGATAGAACTCCTCATTCCGGACAACTTTGCCTCTAGAACCACTGCTGGAAATCAAACCGTTTGTTAAATGATTGAGAAGATGTGAAAAACCTACTTTTGTGAACTAGTCCTAGGTTTCTTGCTCAGTCTGGAAAAAAACACTGCAGTACAATTCTCTGGACTCTCTAGGCCAATAAATATCACAAAAATGTTTAGATTTACCCTTTGGGAAGCTGTAATGGGGTCATTTAGAAAAGGGGCCTGTCCAAATTTACCCAAAAGCCTAAAGCAAAACTCACGAAACTTCACAAAACCTGCTGAGCGCATGCGACAGGTGATTCTAAACAAGCATGCAAAGTTTTAGGGGGATCGGACCACAGCTGACACTATAACAGTCAAAAACGTTATAAAAACATCTCATTTCTATGGTAAATTACCTGGATTTGCAAAAAAATGCTTTATAATCATTGATTTGGTGGTAACAGGCCTGCTAAATAATGTCTTTTTTCATGTGTGCTTCAATGCCTTAAAGCACTTGAACCCCAGTAATCAATGCTTGCAGCTATATTTTATTTAAGATTTGAATTTTTTTAACATAATATATAAAAAATACGACAATAATTTCATCTTAAAACATTTTATTTCAGGTTAGATTTTACCTGATTACTGGTTGAATTCTGTTTTTATTTTTTTTATACATTTTTGTGTCTATTTTGGGTTGCCTTTTTGTGTCAGTAAATTCCTCTTCCTGTCATTCTAAAGGGAAAGACACTCAAAAAGATCATTCTGTCATCTTTCGCTCACTGTAATGTTGTTCCAAACCTGTGTGAGTTTCTTTCTTCTCCCGAACACAAAAGATGATGTTTTGAAGAATGTTTTTAACCAAACAGTTGACGGCACCCATTGCCTCACATAGTATTTTTCCCCTACTATTGAAGTTAACAGCTACCGCCAATATATTCTTTTGTGTTCAACAGAAGAAAGAAACTCACACACGTTTGGAACAACACAAGGAAGAGTAAAGTCAAGTTTTTGGTTTAACTGTCCCTTTAAATCTAATTCTATTTCATTATTCTAACTCAGACTGAACTTTTCTCCTAAATCCACTAGTTGACACAAATCCTCGACTAATAGTCTAGTAGCAGTTGTGAATTTGATCATTATAATCACACGCATGTCTCGTCTGCGGCGCTGCTGGACATTCTTGCGTTGTGTGTCTATTGTCCCGTCGCATGAGCGGGAAAAACAGGATGTTGTTAGCGAGTATCGGCGCCGCTCACGACTGCAGCGCAGCAGGAAGTTCCAGAGAATCTCTGACTCAAACCACGAAACACAGCGCAGCTGTCTGTCGTCATCAGTGACGTGACATAAACCCAACTCAATCACACAAACGCAAGTCTGTAGACAAGCGTGCGTCACCTGCAGGTACGATCACTCTGCGCTCGCTGGTGGTCATGTTGGGCGGCGCCGCGTGTTTGTCCTCCATATAGCTGCTGTACATCACCGGAGACACCTTACCCTTCACCACAGGACACACATCTGGAGAGGCTCTGAACACACACACAATACAAAAAGGAAATATCAGTGCTTGCAAGAAGAACAATCTGAATTCAGAATGCTAATATTTTGATTTTGAAAGATTTCAAAAGCTTCAAAAAAACGCTCTGCAAAGTCTGTTAGATTTTTTTCTGAAAGTACTTAACACTTTCATTCATCAGGAATGCATTACATTGTTTAAAAGTGACAGTAAGGACATTTACAATGTTACAAAAGATTCCTATTTTAAATAAATGCTCATCGTTCATCTGTGAAACCTGAAAAGTAAAATGCATCAGTTTCCACAAAAATGTTGTGCAGCACAACTGTTTTCAACATTAACCAAATTTCCATCCAGTTTTTTGCAATGCTTTGTTATTGACAAAGAGAATGTGTGTAATAAAGCTTTGTGAAATTTGCTGTCTCCGGCCTGTTTCCATCCAACTGGCTTTTTAATCGATGCAATGGTGTGCGTGATGATGTCATCCCTAAAAAAAAACGAACTGTTGCATAAGTATTGGTGTATCGCAAAAAAAGTTGCCCTTGAGCTGTTTCCATTTATAATTTCACCTATTGCGCAATGTTCTTCATCCATTTGAAACAAAACTTTATTATACAGGCTATTAATTAATTGTATAGGCCTACATAAAATTATTTCTATTAACAAGTGTCTTTTTGGTACTTAGGCCCATAGACTATTTAGATGCTTGAGCATCAAGCAATATTCATAAACAGGTGCAGCTGTATTTTTGTTATTTTTCTGATTAACTTTAATTAGACTGTATTGGAAATAGCAATGTTCATTTGGGTTATTTTATTTCTCTTAACCAACAACCGGCAGTTGTTAAGCCATTATTAACAGTTAACCGACAAGATTATGTTAAATTACAATGAAATTACGTGGCTGTGACCCATTAAAATATCTAATTTTGTTTTCCGTACATGCAAAAAGCAGCAGAAACAACAGAACGTGAGGATTCACATGATCACATCACACACCTGCAGCACTTCTGCCAACAGAGAAAAACATAATAAAACTAAATGTAAAAGAAATAAATGGGCTTATATGCAAAATATATTTTTGTCTTAATAATTAATACATTAACAAAACCAAAGAAAAGAAAAACCGTGCAACAAGTAGCAGCCTAAAGGCAGAATGTCGTTTAATTTTTGCGATGTGCTCTTGAGAAAGCGGCATCCTGTTTGTTTCCTTTATTTTACAAAAGCACAGTGCTTTGTTTTTATTGTATACATCAAATTAAGATATGTATATCTGAAAGGTAACTTGTCTTTTTCTTCCCATATATAAAATAATTTTAGATACGATCTAATAATATGAATATGATTTAATGTGCTTTTGAACTACAGAGAAACGGTGCTTTAACGTGAGCAACAGCGCGAACACGGACGCTGCCTATAGGCTAATTCTGTCACGTGACACCACAATTATTTGTGGTAAAACCCCTTTCTTGACAAAAAGTGTTTCCAAACTATTTAAACTATCAACATAGAATTGATGTGCTAAAGTTAAATGGGAAAAGATTGTGTCGACACTTATATTATCCATAAATGGCATTTTCATCAACTAAATTTTGAAGCGCTAAATATTTTTTTGGCAAAAAACCCTTGGATGGAAACCTGGCTACTGCTAATAATCATAAATATTTGTTGAGCAGCAAATCAGCATATTAGAATAATTTTTTGAAGGATCATGTGATGCTGAAGACTGGAGTAATGATGCTGAAAATTCAGATTTGATCACAGAAATAAATTGCATTTTAACAGATATTCACATAGAAAGCAGTGGTTTTAAAACATAAAAATATTTCACATTTTTACTGTATTTTTGCTCAAATAAATGCACGCATCTTACTGACCCCAAACTGGGTCGCTGTTACACTGTTCTGCACGAATTAACCAAAACGGAGCAGAAAGCGAACGCTCGAGGAGCATCAGCAGATGACGGTAACACTGAGTCTGTCCAGAGCGTTTCTTCACTCATCACTCATGATCCTCACACGAGGACACAGATGTGAGGGATTGTGCTGGAATGTGCCATCAAACTCCACATCAACAGCCCAGAGGCTTCAGACGCGTTCGCTCATGTGTCGACCAACTGTTGGGCTCGTGCAGATGGAAAATTTAAGCGACGGAGCTGCCGAACTCACACGCATCCATAAAACACGGCCAGCGCTGCTGATGCAGGAGCAACAACACCAGATCTGCTGCTGTCGACTCCTGACGGAGCTTCAACCACCGGAGAGGCTGAAAGATCGGCCTGACGCTCTGATTCTGTTTTACATTCACTTAATCAGCTGCGAGTCACTTCAACAGGGTTCTAATCGCTGACTAAAGCGACAACCGTAAAAATATTTTCATTACTTCATTAAAATAAACAGTGACAAAACTAAAATCAAAATTTAGCTGAAGCTTTAAATCTTATTTGCAGAGAAAACTCAAGGTGGTTTCCATCTGGTGAGGAACACATTATAATGATCAATGACTCTTTCATTGGGTTTAACAGTCTGGGCAGAAGATCACTGGATCATCATCTTTCCACCAAATCAATCTGATTGTGGAGAGGCGCCACGCGGCCACATGTCGTGACGGGTTCAGAGGACGATCACTGCGGACGTGATCCAGAGCCGCGCCTCCGTCTGTCTAAACGCTCTCCTGAATGTGCCGGCGCGGAGGTGCGTCTCACCTGGATCCGTTCACCTGCGCTCCCGCGCCGCACTCCAGCTTGACGGTGACGCGTCCGGTGGGCGGAGCCAGCCAGTCCTGCTGATGCACTCTGGGGCTGAGTTTGCTCTGACCGTACTCGCCGGCGGCGGAGGCCGTCATGTCCGTCTTGGAATGAGACGCTCCGTACGAACACTCGAATAAAGACTGATCCTCACTCACCACCGACAGCGCCTCCTACAGGACACACAGAGAGAGACAGAGAGTTTGTCTGAGTTTCTAAACTCTAATTGTAAAGTGTCTGTTGAATCATTGTTTAAAAGTAGAAAAATGTAGGGCGGGGCTTAATTATATCTGACAGTGGCTGATTGGATGTTGAGATGTGAGGGTGTGGCTCTGAATGTGAGCTTGTAGTTTATTCTAGGAAAGGGGCGGGGTTTAAGATAAGTACTAAATGATTGGACAGCACCAGCATACATAACTAGACAGAAGATTGACACTTCACTGCATAAAACAAGTTCAAAAAAGAGTATAACATTAACACTAAGATAACTTTTAGTAAACAGATTTCATTAAATGCCAACTATAAAAAACAAAACAAAACAGAAAATCACAATTCTTTGCATTTGTTCACTATAAAGATAGCGGGAGATCAAGACTTGAAGTTTGATAACTACTGTCCTACATCAGCACCAAACTAACCATCACTAACCCAAACTAACGTAAAAATAATGATCATGACACTGAAAGACGCGCAGCGTCAGACTAAACATTTGAGTTGACCCTCACAAAGACAGACACGCACACACAACATTAAACTAAACTTATGTTTCTTTAAATGAGACATATTTGCCACATTATTAAAGGGGTCATCAGATGCAAAACTCACTTTTACATGTTGTTTGATCATGTAAACACAAGTGTGTGTTATAAGTGTGTGTACACAAACACTCTATAACAGGGGTGGTGAACGTCGGTCCTGGAGAGCCGCAGCCCCCCGGAGTTTTGCTACAACCCTAATCAAACACACCTGAGCAAGCTAATCAAGGTGTGAAGGGTTACTAGAAAGCTACAGGCAGGTGAGCTGTCACACAGACCAAGGCCGCTCCCACGATAGTTGATTGACACGGCCGTCTTAGCTTAGACCCGCCCTGATGAGCCGAGTGACCTGAGAGAACAGCCCGACCGCCATTAGTGATGCATTCTTACCTACAGCAGAAGCGAGTCTAAGGGTTTGGTTTTTTTATGCATTTTTGCAAATCGCCTCTCTTACTAACGTGCTAGTTACCAAGTTTTGTGGCTAAATGCGGCTAAAGTAAACAGAACGTCTCATCACCCCACAGAGGAGAGGGCCGGGGTGAGCAGAGCTCATTAGCATTTAAAGGCAAATGCACTAAAACAGCTCGCTTTGAAAAGGACTGATTTTGACAAGGTAAATGTAAATAATATGTTGTTTTAGACTACCACTGAGAAATTTTAACCAAAGCATGATACAGACTTCTCATTAAGACCCTAAAGAATCATATCAACTGTGGAAAATGGGCATCCCATGACCCCTTTAACCCTGTAAAGCCTGACAAATAATCACCGGAAAAGTGAGGTCCTATCAAATTTGATGCATCAGGCTTTTATGGCTCATATTTGACCCTGGACCACAAAACCAGTCATAAGGGTCTTTTTTTTTTATCTGAAAGCTGAATAAATAAGATTTCCACTGAAGTATGGTTTGTTAGGATAGGGCAATATTTGGCCAAAACACAACTATTTGAAAATCTGAGGGTGCAAAAAAATCTAAATATGGAGAAAATCACCTTTAAAGTTGTCCAAATGAAGTTCTTAGCAATCCATATTACTAATCAAAAATTATGTTTTTATATATTTACTGTAGGAAATGTACAAAATATCTTCATGGAACATGATCTTTACTTAAAATCCTAATGACTTTTGACATCGATAATTTTCACCCATACACTGTATTGTTGGCTACTGCTACAAATATACCCGTAATACTTAAGACTGGTTTTGTGCTCCAGGGTCACATATAGTCTGATACAGTGAGAATATGGAGGAAAAAACACTCCATATTGAGAGATGAACAAATAAACATTCCTTAAAAGATGTGAGATGTTTTGGAGGCTTGTGAAGGAACAGTGACAGTTAAGTTTCTGGAAACGAACACTCATCAAAAAATCCTGATGATCAAATTTGAGACTAAAAAATGATTCATGGAGAGTCAAGTAAAGCCAAACTGCTTCAGTCCAGTAAGTGTTCATCTGGAAATATTTTTATACAGTTGACGTTTACTTGATCAGTCAAGATTTGACAGAAAAAGACACGTGAAGCACCAGCTACAATTACACTAAAAGAGCTTTTACTGGATCGAAAACTATCACTAGACGACAGAAGACATGGAGTAGATTGATCATGTTGATCATTTTGAGGCCTGTGAAATTCATGATCAGACATGATGCAGTAGCTGTACAGGGTTAAACACTGAAGCTGAATTCAAACACAGAAACAGGGAGACTATCATGAGACTCGGAGGACAGAGAAACACGCGGCCGCTCCTCAGCGCAGCTCTGGGATCAGCAGGAGGAAAAGGAAATGATGTCGGAAACCAGATGAATCTGCAGGCCGCTGATAACGGAGCTGTGAAGCCCATTAGCGAGCGAACGGGTCAAAGCAACCTTCACCTGAGAGAGAAACACACTCCGACACCTCCTCACCCTTCATCTCCACCAACAGACTGAGAACATCATCTTCATCAGCACATTCTCATTAATAACACACTTAGAGCTCATGCTCCTGCCTTCCATCACACACATGCCCCGCCCACCACAGGCTCTCAGCCAATCGGAGAGAAGCACCGCAGCGATTGACAGCCTGCAACACCACTGCCAAAGAAAACCAGTGGCAAACATCAAAACAGCAGGAAAGTGAACTAAAAAGATGTTCTGAAGAATAAAAGCAGTCTTCCACACGTTTACATGACACTCAATGAGCGTTTGGATCATTCATGCTGCGCCACGCACACACGCAGCCACAGACAGGAAGTGCTCTGCCACCATTTCCTGCATTCCTGACAGCACGGGATAACAGGGGCTGGGAATGGAAAAGAGGAAAAAGCCCATCCGTCGGCATTCGTGAGGACCTCTAATGGACGCCGCGGAGTGAGGAAGACGCCCATCGTTAACGCCGCGGGAGCGACACGACATTAACCTCAGAACAACGCAAATACAACGCTGCTCAAACGCTCTTTCCATTCCTACACTCCACCCCATCTAAACATGAAGTGTGCGACTGTTCGTGATGTTCAAAGAGTTTGAACCCTCAACCGACGATGAGAGTTTGGGCCGGGGTTATCATAGTTAACTAAAACTAAAACCATTAAAAACACCTCTGTCACTTGAAATAAAATACATGTTAAATTAAACAAACAATAAAACTAGTTTACCTTGATTAATAAAAGTACCTAAATCTAATAATAGAAATTAATTTAAAAAATGTATAAAGACATTTTTAAAAAGCAATACTAATAAAATTACTAAAACTAAGATCAGTGTGAAAGCAGAAAAAAATTACATTTAATTTAAATCTAAATCTAAACAAAAACTGTAACAGTATCTTACCCTAAAATAACACTGGTTAACTAAAACTAAAACCATAAAAAACATCTCTGTCTCTTGAAATAAAACAAATGTTAATTTAAATAACTTCAACAATAAAACTACTTTAACTTGATGTATAAAAGTAACTCAAACTGAAATAAAAAAAATAAAGACATTTAATAATAAAATAAAACAATAAAATTACTACAACTTTAACTAAAATGAACATGAAAGCATATGAAAATCTATATGAATTTTTATGAATTTATATGAAAATATAAAAATGTAATTTAAATCAAACTATAAACAAAAACTGTAACTGTATCTCAGTGATGCTATACAACACTAGTTGGGGGCGGGGCTATCTGCTTGACTGACAGATGGCAGGAGTGTCCAGGAAACCTGTTTGAACTCAGTCATTAATTGTGAAATGACAAACTAAATAAATGTTCTAATAAATCAGAATAATTTTATAAACAGGAACCGAAAGGTCATTGAGATGATTTACAGTGTTCAACAGAAGCGTTTGTCTGTTGTTTTGACTCGCGGATAAAATCAGACACGACCTGCAGAACAGAAATCTGAAGAAAGCATAAAGAAAAACTGAGACAAAAGCAGAGATCAGCGTCTGATGCGTTTCACATTCACATCTGTGCGAATCATCTCCTCATCGTCTCTCCACGGACTCCGTGTTCAAACATCTACAGTCGAACACGCGTGTGTTTACAAGCGCCGCCGATCACGTGAACACGCCAATCTGACCCACTGGATCTTAAAGAGACAGTCCATCATATAACGATCCATCCGTCATCATTGACTCTCCTCGTGACGTTTCAAACCTGTTTGATGGTTTGAAGAACATTTGAGCTCACTGACTTGAGTTCAAAAACTCTAAATATCTTCTTTTTTGCAGTAAATACTGACAGAACGATCATTTTTGGATCAAATATTCTTTACAGATCCTTACAGACATCTTCACCTCTGTGTATTATAGAGTTTAGAGACAAAAGAAACCAAACTTCACTTCTACTGAGAATTTTACGATTACTATAAAGTTTGTAGTGAAGTTTAAAAAACTATTCCTGAGAAAAACTATTCCAGGAAAATAAATGACATTTAGGCAAACGCAGAGATAATCAGTCCACCTTTTTATTCTCAAATCTGACTATGAGACGCATTCATCTAAAATAACACACAATCTTTTGTAACAGTGTAAATGGCTCCTCTGTCACTTTTGATCAGTTGAATCCATCTTTAATGAATAAAAGCATTATTTATTCCTTTTTTTGTTTTGTTTTTTATTTTACTGACTCTTTAGTGTCTCATGGTATTAGAAGTATAGTGTGTGAAAAACAATTCCTGACAAAATCTGAATAAAGCATCACAGATCGGCCATGAACAATACAGGCGTGATCTTCACACGACAGACGAGAAACAGCACGAACCAGAACTGAACTGAAGCAGATGCAAAATAAATGTGTGAAGAGAATAAAATTTTGAACTAAAGAAACACCAAGCTCTGAACTCTGATCACAACTGTAAAAAACAAAAATAAAGTCCATTTCAGCAAACACGCTGTCAGTTAATCAGCCCCAGTTTTCATTCTCAAATTTGACCAACCTCTGTTTTCATGCAACTAATTGAAACAGGGTTTCTGCAAGTTTTATAAAACTAAATGTAAGACTTTTTAACACCAAGTAAGGGAAATTTAAAGAATAAAATGATGGGAACACAACACAACATGTTCTCTAAATCTAAATGTCTTTTGTTAGCAACACTTCAAAGTCTGAAAATGCAACTTCCTTCAGATCTCCATTAATCTGTAATTCATTTGACAAAACAAAATAGCTTTAAGATGAAATATTTCTGCTCACAAACACTAGAAATAACTTTTTTTGTACCTTCATCAGTATTTTTGTCGTTGTCCAGTGCAAATTCATTTTCCAAAATCATGTAGATTTAAGACTGAATATCTCTGCTCGCAAACACTAGAATATGAAAAGAACTTTGACTGAACCTTTTGATCAAACAGCAAAAAAGTTCTTTCTCAGTATCTTTGTTGTTTTCAGCACAAATGTCTAAAGATTCTTAAATCAAGATACATTTACTCCAAATACAAAATGACAGAAGACATGAAAGAGAAACAAAATGACGCGAGCCTATGATTAACACAAGAACAAATATCTGCCGATGGGCTCAGAAAAATCAGCTTCATTTAAAGTTTGAGTTTCTACATGTATTCTGCTGACCCCACTGACAGATATCTGTACTTTTTAATCATAAACGGCCTTTTGAAAACAAGACGTCACATCTTCATTTCGCATCTCCAGTGAATGTGTCTTAATGTGAGGATGTTCAGATATTAGTGCTGGAAAACAACACAAAACATTTTTAGCAGTTCATGCATCATTTAACGCCACGACTTTATGAATTTAAGACTTTCTGTTGTGATTTAAGACCTTAATTTGTGGAAAGGTGAATTTTTTTTAAGGCCCACAAAAACTCTGTAAGAGTTACACCCATCCTTAAAAAACTAAGGGTTGACTAACTCGTACGACTAGTCAAAGTATTTCATGCAACCAGCCACAGATTTGACCAAAGATTCTCCACAAACATTGAAATTCCACACAAACTCTCAGAAGATGAGCAGAATTCATCAGCGCTGGCGGCGAGACGCGTAACGGAGCTGTGGTTTCTCTGGGTGTCGCCCGTCGGCGCTCGTTCTGCTCTCCGCTAGCGAGTGTGAAGGAGCCGCTCTTACCTTGATGGTGCTGGCCATGGTGGAGCAGGACGGGCCCGTCCTCACGCCGCTCCCGTGTGTGCGCGTTTGTGCGTGTTTACGGCGGCGCGTGTGAGTCGCGGTTCTGCCGAGGACGGTTTGGAGCGGATGAGATTGTGCTAAAGCTGGAAGTGAAGTCAGCCCGCAGCAGGAAGAGCTTTCTATTGGTTCTGGACGCGCAGCTCGAAGAAACAGGATATTTGGGAGAGCAGAGATAAGCTGAACTGAAACAATGATGTTTTTCTGGACGTGTGTGAGACCGAGAGACAGACGAACGGGACGGGAGACAGGTGCTGTGAGACAGACAGGATACAGATGTGTGTTACAGACGGATGAAGACTCTGACCTCTGACCTCACACACTCTCCTCAGGTGTGCTCATCTGTCACACACCCATCATGCACTGCAAACACAAGGGTCAAACACACTCGATTACAATTCAACCTGATCGTAGCGACCGACACCACACTCGACAGGACACACAAACTGTTCGAGGCTTAACGGCACAGATCAGGTGTGTGTGTGTGTGTGTGTGTGTGTTGAGTGCTGAGTTGTTCCTCAGATGCTCTTGAGTAACGTCAGTTATTATGAGGAAGTTACAGCGAGACACTTTACAGTGTGACGAAATCACTGAACACAGTAGAAACGCCCTGATACACACACACACACACACACACACACACAAGTTTGGAACAATTAGGATTTTTAACGAAAGAAGTCTCTCTTCCGCTCACCAAGGCTGCATTTATTTAATTAAAAATACAGTAAAATTGTGAAATATTTTTATGTTTTAAAACAGCTGTTTTCTATGTGAATATCTGTTAAACTGTAATTTATTTCTGTGATGCGCAGCTGAATTTTCAGCATCATTACTCCAGTCTTCAGTGTCACATGATCCTTCAGAAATCATTCTAATATGCTGATTTGCTGCTCAACAAACATTTCTGATTATTAGCAATGTTGAAAACAGTTGTGCTGCACAATATTTTTGTGGAAACCGTCATACATTTTATTTTTCAGGATTCACAGATGAATAGAAAGTTTAAAAGAACAGCATTTATTTGAAATAGAAATCTTTTGAAACATTATAAATGTCTTTACTGTCACTTCTGATCAATTTAATTCAGCCTTGATGAATTAAATCATTAATTACTCTGAAAAATCTTATTTTGAATGGCATTTATGGAATTAATTTACAATGATCAATTTCATGCCTTGATGATGTAAATATTATTTTTTTCAGTAAATAAATGAATAAATACTGACCCCAAACATGGGGAGCACAGCAAAAATTTTAAATCAACAACAAAAAAACATCTCAATTTTTTTTTTCTGAAATCAAATAAACGTAGCCTTGGTGAGCAGAAGAGATTTTTTTCAGACAAAATATGTTATTTGAAGCTTTTATATAATTAATTGTAATACATAATTAAAGCTCACCACCACCTGGTGGCATTAGGAAAACAGTGAACGTTGGGCACTATGCTTTTAATATAGTAAAAATAGGAGGAACATGTCAAAGTCATTTATATGTGCCAAACTTCCTGCTGCCAGCTGGTGGCGCTATGACTATAACAGCATATTGGCATGTAGATGTGTTCAGGCCAGGACTCTTACCAAACATGTGAAGTTTAGTGCAGATTGGACATTGCATGTTTAAGTTAGTGTAAAACTAATAATTTTCTGTCACCAGAAGGTGGCGCTATGATTATAATGGAATATGCTAGTTACGAAATCAGATTACTTTTTTAAGTAACTAGAAAAGTAACAAATTAGTTCTTTAGTTCTAGACTAAATGTGAACATGCGTTAACTAATCTCACTCACAAAAAACAGTCTCAGTATTTGTCAAAATGAAACAGTGAAATTCAAACTCAGAATATGATGCAAACCTGCAATAATTAAATGTTAAATAATACAAATATCCTTTATGTATTTAATCCCACATCTCTGCTGCTGATTTTCAGTGATCCAGTTCAGTCATATTAATAAGCAAAATTACTCGAGATAAACTGACATTTGCTCTTCTTCTTTATTTTTTATTGCTGAAGATTTTTAAACTTTCTTCTTCTGTGTTCTACTGTACAGATGTGAATTTACTTTTCCTTCAGCCTGAGGCTTTTGTTGTGAAAAGGCTTTTACATCTGACAAAAATAGAACTTTTTATATTAAAATCAAACAAGCAAGACCTGCCCAGATTTAAAAAGTAACATAACTCAAAAGTAACGTAACGCATTACTTTCCATAAAAGGAAATAAGTAACGTAATTAGTTCCTTTTTTAGGCAGTAATGCAACATTGTAATGCATCACTTTTAAAAGTAACTTTCCCCAACACTGCGCGTGTTCAGGACACGACTCTCATCAAACGTGAAGTTTGGTGCAGATCGGACATTGTATGCCTGAATTACAACAATTTCCTCTTTCATGGAGAAACACTGAACTTTGTCAGGCCGCCATGATCACGCCCTTCAATGAAAACTCACAATTTAACGTCACAAAGGCCTTTCGATTACACCAAACAAATTTGGTGTTGATCTGATTCAATCTCTATGAGGAGTTTGTTTAATTATGCCTGAAAATGCCAACAAAATGGCACAAAACTTGACAAGAAAATTAAAAAGTAACAGACTTCCTGTTGAGTTTCCGGGGGACTTTTTGTAGGTTACATGTGTCTACTAGTGTTGTACGATATACTGGTACTTAAAAAGTATCACGATACACTGCTTTTAAAAACGGTACGATTCCGCATTTTACTAGTAGCGGTACTTTAGGAATGCACTTTAATAAGAGCCGTATTTCTGAGCGTCTGTGTTAGTGAATGGCGCAGACGTGCGGTTTTGTTTACTACACACAAACACGTGACGCTCGCTGTGTTTTCAGCCTCTGCCGCCTCAGTATGTGAACACATGAACATCATCTCTAGAACTGATCTGAGAGTCACTTCATCATCATTTTACTGCTTCTTTTGCGGAAAACCATCGTCATATAATGAAGACCCTAAAGGCAACCCGTCAAAATAAAAGTTCGGTTTAACTTGACAGTCAGAAATATATTAATATATTACTTAATGTAAAGATACTACTACTAAAAATAATAAAAATATTATTAAAACAATGTTTAAGGAATATTTACCAGAATTTATTTACCAGAAAATTGTAAATACACAACACAGTATTTCTGGAAAAAAAAAAGAAAAGAAAAGAAAGTAATAGTCTATAATAAATTAATTCTTTATCAAATCTAATTATCCTTTATTATTACTTATATTAATTTTTATTAATACATCAGACATGCTTTTGATTATTAAAATGTAATGAAACGATTAAAATAGAACCTATAAAATGAATGGAAAAAAGAAATTCACAAACAAGTTTTCCTTTAGTTTGTTACTTGCGTCTGGGTTCTTATTATTAATAACAAAGATAAAATAACAAAAAAATGACTATGTCATGATATAAATTGCGGTTGTGAAATAAATGTACTATATCATGAAATAAGATTTGTCTTTATCCTGTAAGCTAATTTACCACTATAGCAAAGATCTCTACACACCTGTGGATTCAGTAGTTGTTCACAATAATCCTGTGTAGTGTCACTGGCATGTGATTATTATTATTTTATTAGTATTCTTTTTTTTCAAGGGGGGATGAAATGCTTTGTTTTAATAGGTAAAATAACTATGATCTCCATTTGGATCATCTATTATTCAATTACTTTTCCTGCTGTTCTGTTTTTTTCATAGTATCGGTTCAGTAGTAGTGTTGTGATATTTTAGTCAGGCATCGTATCGAAGTCAAAATTTTGGTATCGTGACAACACTAGTGTCTACTGTATTTCGTACATGTATGTGAAAGAGCTCGAGGGGCAACTTGTTGAACTTCTGTAGGTGGCACTATCAAGCCATTCGCCCCACTCACTTCTGAAACCCATATTAGATGTACATTTTCACCACTTCTGGCATGTGTGCAAAGTTTCATGAGTTTTTGCGCATGTGTAGGCCCTCAAAAATGCAACTCATTTTGGAGGAGGAGAAGAAGCAGAAACTGAGCAATTCCAACTGCGTCTCGGCCCTAATTACAACCCACATTTTAACAATTTAAAAAAAAGCTTTTTCTACCCCAAAAATGAGATTCTGTTAAGTTCAGCTCCTTCCTATATGGTTAAATAGGTTCAAACACACACACACTCAAAGCTCTGTCACGCTACAGGAAATCACAAGCAAAGAGAGCAGCATCTGCCCGCAGGACAACGGCATTCCTGCATTCTCATGGAAAAGAGACTCATCTCTCCGCTGAGAGACAATCAAATGACACAGACTGACAGACAGACAGCAGACATACCGACAGAAGGCTGAATATGAGACTTCAGCAGAACTTCAGCATGATGCTTCACACACCACATCATCATCATCATCATCATCACTACAAGCATTTCATGCAACAGGTGATTCACAGTCAAACATGCCTTACAGCCACAGCATGAACGAACATTCATAATATCTTATATTTCTTGTATTACATATTCATATATACACAACCTACATCCATCTTTGCAAAAAAAAAAAAAACACTTTTCAGATTTCAGAGAAAACACAACAACACAAGTTTAGAGCAAACCACACACACACACACACAGACTCACGTGAAGATCATGTCGTGTTCACAGCCTCACAGACGGACGCGCTGAGAAACTCCTGTCCCGCTGCGGCACAGAACTCATCTGAGCGGACAGATCACCACCAACCCTGAGCACCCGTGTGTGTGTGTGTGTGTGTGTGTGTGTGTGTCAGTGTCACTGTTTGGCGCTGGTCCTGCTGAGGCTGCTGGATAACAAATGTCTGGAGATCTGCAGGTTTTCTGCACATGCTGAACGTGAGCAAAGCTCCTCCATCACAACACACACACACACACAGATGGACAGACAGAGCTGCGTCTGAACGTCTTCACTACTGTACAGTGTGTGTGTGTGTGTGTGTGTGATCTACAGGACAGTATGAAAGAAACCAGATGACCTGCTATTTCTGCTAATGGACACTTCACTCTCCCATGAGGCCACAGGAGTCACGAATGACAGGAACTGTGACATAATTACTTTAAAACTTAATTATAAAGAATGTCATTAAAGTTTGCCGTATTAACACTAATATGAACACTGTTTGATTATTGGTGATGATGTTAGACAGCAGCAGATCTCTACAGACCGCAGGGATTTTTATTTTGACGTGGTAGAGTTTTCCCCATCTGTTTATGATGACAGGACTGACTGTATTTATATTAATGTCACATTGTAGAAGAAACCTGACGTTTCATCACACGTGTGAATCCTGAGGCTGATGAAACACGGGACAATGTTGCCAAACGACGTTTCTTAGGCACTTTCTTGGTTTAGATGAGTGGTGGGCTCCGTGTCTCACCCCGACATCATCACCCATCAACATTTGCTCAAACATTTGCTCCGTGAATCATCACCTGAGAGAATGTGAAAACTTTGGACGTAAAACTTGACACTTGACTTGACTGAATGATTTTATAAACATTTATAATTTTTTTTATCATGAAAAACAGATACATGTAGATCAGGGTTTGCCAAAAAACGAACCCTCCTTGCCCGACGGTCTTTCCTAAATTTCTTCCTTGATTCGCATGGTTCACAGCAAGGATGAAATGGATCACAGCTGATCATTTGCACGTGTTTCAAAGTCTGACTGAATTAAACATTTAAGCGTTTTAAGCCATTGATACACATGAGGTGAAAGAGAAATCAATTCATTCCTTGCACAGTGTTATTTTCATGCACACAGAGAAACACGTTTCAGACAGCACACAAACACTCAGCTGAATCCTTTCACGTCTCCTTGTGTCCGAATGGACACAAACACAAAAAAATATTTCAAAACACCCATCTCGACACATATTTTTATAAACATTGGTTCAGTCTTAAGTGAACCAACTTAATGTAGTCACCCCCTTGTCATCCAAGACGTTCATGTGTTTCTTTCTTCAGTCGTAAAGAAATAGTTTTTTTGAGGAAAACATTTCGGCATTTTTCTCCATATAATGGACTGATATGGTGCCCCGAGTTTGAATTTCCAAAATACAGTTTAAATGCGGCTTCAAAAGGCTCTAAAAAAGCAGAGGATGAAGGCTCTTATCTAGTGAAACAGTTGGTTATTTTCTAACAAAAAAAAAAAAAAAAAGGAACATGTAAATACTTTTTAACCTCAAACACTCGTCTTGTCTTACTCTGCCTGAACTCTGTTTCTCCGGTTCAAGACAGTTAGGGTATGTCGAAAAACTCCTATGTCATTTTCTCCTCAAACTTTAAAATCTTCAAAATTGACCTTCTCTGCACATTCACTTTGTAAACACTGGGTCGGCACTTCTGCGGTAATGTAGGATGATTTTAAAGTTGGAGGAGAAAATGAGATGGGGGTTTTTCGACATACACTAACTGTGTTGAACTGGAGTGCACAGAGTTCAACTCAAACGTTTGAGATTTTGAGTTTGAAAAAGTGTATAAATCGTACATTTTTTTTGAAAAAAAAACGATTGTTTCTCTAGATGAGACCCTTCTTCCTCAGCTGGGATCGTTTACAACTGCATTTGTGATCATTTGAAGCTGCATTTAAACTGACTTTTGGAAGTTCAAAATCACCATATCAGTCCATTATATGGAGAAAAATCCTGAAATGTTTTCCTCAAAAAACACAATTTCTTTACGACTGAAGAAAGAAAGACATGAACATCTTGGATGACAAGGGGGTGTGTACATTATCTGTAAATTGTTGTTCTGGAAGTGGACTTCTCCTTTAATCAAACAACAAAACAGCTTTAACAAACATTATTCTGTACAGTACTTACTTTATACAGTGAACACTGTTAGGACTGAGTTGTGTTGTTTTGGGTATTTTGGTTTCTCTTTTCTGTTGTAGGTTTTCTGATTTGGGGCGTGACTCGAGTGCACCTGATGCGCGTCATGGCTCGTATTTAAACGTGATGCAAGAGTTCGTCGGCGCTGCTGCTCCGCTGACGCGTGGGCAGTTTGCCAGAGCCGCGCTCCAATTTGTGACATTATGTTTTGTTTCGCATTCATTCACTAGCGCTGACCACACTTCACTGTGCATCCACTCATTTGCATTTCACCCTGATCGAACCTACTGATACTGATGTCCTGATTATGTTATTTTGGTTAATTTTGTTGTAATAAATATTATGTTTTAAGTTATTCCGCCGTGTCATCTCCCTTAATGTTACATCTTTAAGCCAGGTGTAACAACACTATGCAGTGTTATTTTACACTTAATTGTTATGTTTCTGTATCTTAATGTTAGACCTTACTTTATTTGTAGTCTAGTTATACATTATCTATGCTTGTCTTTAAAAATGTTTGACCTTTATTAATTATGCTAAGGAGTACTTAAAGTGTTCCTTAAATAATAATACTACTACTAATAATAATAATAATAATAGTACTTCTTTCTGCTCACCAAAAAAAAAAAAAAGTCCTGTGAAAAAATTATCTGTGACTGAAATATAAAGATATTAGGGCTGTCAAATCATGATTAATTGCATACAAAATAAACATTTGCCTAATGTGTGTGTACTGTGTGTAATTATTATGTATATATAAATACACCCAAATTAATGTATATTATTGTGTGTATTATTACATATTATATATATATATATATATATATATCACGATTAATGCTGTCCCAAGACATGAACGGGTATTGTTTTGGTTTTAGGACAACTTTGTTGTCAAATGTTGACTACTGTATATACATTATATATAAAATGTAAAGTATATTCTATTCTATTGTCTACAATCACAGAAGTTTTTGATCATGCTGATTTGTCCACAGTGAAGTTCAGCCGAGGTCTCTTTTATTCGGGGTAGCTGAATTCATTTTGGGCTGCCAAAATCTGAAGAAAGCCTGCCTGAAGGGCTACCAGAGATTTTGCGAGCACAGTAGATAGAAAAGACAGACAGACTCTGTGTACATGTGTGTGCATGTCTATGTGAGTGCATATATATATAGATACCTTGTGTTTGACTGGTTCTGGTTCTGCTCCAGTCTGGATCATTTCCTCCGACAGACATCAGACATCTGACCACTGCAGCCTAAAACACACACACACACACACACACACACAGATGGATAAATGCTTTCAGCATCAGCACAGATGGATGTTTTTTAAAATGTGTGTGTTCAGCATGGCACAGTTATAGTAGTTATTAGAGTTTATCTAGTTCAGAGATTCCCAAACAGGTTTGTAAGTTAATAGAAAAGGAAGCATCTATTTACACTAAGTGCACATAGCCTGTCTTGTTGGCAGAGGCTGTTACACTAACTCCGCCCACCAGCGTGTGATTGGGTTAGTCAACACTACACATCACTACAATCACAACATATCAGCTCCAGTGGTGCAGGTGATAAAGCGCGTGCTGTCGTCTTTTCGACGCAATCGACCTGGGTTCGAAATTCGCCTCAAAATCTCATATCATATCAGACATGCATTTATTTTCAAAAAAAAAAAAATATAATTTACTCTATTTGCAGTAAGTATTATAAATAGCAAATCCTGCTATTTTAATACACTGTAAATAGAATCTACACAGTGTTAATTTCACCAACGAAACTATGACAAAAAATGTTTGTTGACGAGCTTTTTTCGCCATGACTAAGATGAGATGAAGACTATCAACGTGCAATTTCGTTGACGAAATAAGACGAGACTAAAATGTATTTAAAAAAAAAAACTTTCCCAAAAACCTCTCTTTATTTTCGTCAAAGGAGACAAAATGTTATTGTGGACTGCTTCACACGCCTCTACCACGCGAGCTTTCGTGTGCGGTTGCCAGATAACAAGAGTTCAAATGCCCCATCTGTTGCAAGTATACATTTTCTGCCCAGTGTTTCAATTATTTTAAGCAATCCAGCAACCATGCGCATGCGCTCGCTCCTCATTGCTCGTTGCCACCGCTGATGATCTGAAAACACAGACAAACAAGCTGGAGTTTAGTGATCTAAATGAAAGCGTCATTCAGCCGTCTGTGTTCTGTCATGAGATCTCCACTTTAATAGAGAAACATAGGCTATTGCAATTTGGAATGAATTACTATTAGGAATTTCACTGTTAAAATATTTTTTGTTTTAGCAGTTTTCATAATGTAGACAAAAAGAGTGTGCAAGTCTTTGGTATTAATTTATATAATAAAAAGCCTATAATAAATCAGAACACTAGATGAGGTCAAATAAACCATGTGTTTAGGTCCACATTCTACTGATTTGTGCTTAGGGGTGAAAGTGCAATACTTAAAATGCAAAAGTAAATTTCTCAAATGACAACACTCATTACGATCATTATTTTAAGCAAAACTAATTTTCATCAGTTTAACTATTATACAACATGAAGAAAATGTGACTAAGATTTCACTGACTAAAATGCTTAAATACATTTCGTTGACTTACACTTGACTAAACAAAAACAGGACATGGTTGACTAAATATGATAACTAAAAAATACATTTGAGTAAGACTAAGACTAAAAAATGGCTGCCAAAATTAAATAATTAATGATTAATTAAACAATCGAATTGCTAAATTGTCAAGTTTTCATTGACCAAAACTAAACTAAAATACTTTAGATTTTCTTTGACTAAAACTAGACTAAAATGTTGAGACTTTTAGTCGACTAAAACGTGACTAAAACTAAACAGGATAAGGTTGACGAAATATGATAAAAACTGACAAGGACATTTAACACGGGTCTTAGGGCCTTATGAAATCTGTTTTATTTTTTCCCTGTTTTCATTTTTCTCAACTCCTTTTTAATGGTTAAATTAAATTGCATTAATCAAAGAGCATGTCTAATTAATTAAAAACATTAAACATACAATTTCACATCAATTTAATAAAGGTTTAACAAAAATGACATGTTTAGGGCCCTATGAAATGTTTTTTTTTTTTCTCACCATATGTTTTATTGTTATCAAATTCTGTGTTTTATCATGTCTAATTATTTGAATGCATACTTAATTTATTCAAATTTATTCTTAAAATAGCCTTACGAAAGGTCAGAAATTCTGTGTTGTGTATTTAAAATGTTCTGGTTATTAAATGAAGGCATAAAACATTCATTTCATTTATCTTTTATTTATTGAAAATTAAGCAAACTTTTTTGGGGCAAACAAAGGGAATTTACTATTAAAATTAAAACATGGAAGAAATGTTGTGTGATTATACCCTAAAAATAATGTTTGTTTCATTGTAGTAGTAGTAGTAATAGTAGTAATATATTTCTGGCACAATGTCTTCAAGTTAAAACCGGACTTTTATTTTGACGAGTTGCCGTGTTTACCTTTACATTTCTGTGTGTATATGATATAACGCTAGTTTTCCTAAAATGCAACGATCAAATGCTCATGAAGATACTGTTCATGTATTTTTGTCCTCACTTAGTGAAACTACAGACGCTGAAACCACCGCCAGCGTCACGTGCACTTCGGTGTGTAGTAAACAAAAGCGCTCGTCTGCTGCGTTCATTAAAACAGAGACAGGATTCACATTTAAATGGTATTTTTGCGGCGGAATATTTACAGACACTAGTACATACTGAAGTTTGATTTAAGTGTAATCACCTACTTTTGATTAATTCATTCAAACTTTGATAAATTCTGTGACATTCTGTGTTATTCAGTAAATTACGTTCTTATGACTGAAAACTGAAAATAGCCAACAAAATTAACACTAGTGCAAACAGCCACTGACTAATGAAAATCAAATTATTAATTAAATCATAAAAAAAAAACCAATCAATCAAAACACATACTAAAAATACACTATTTGTTTTTAATAAATAATTTATTTACTGGTTTACCTGCATGTCATGTGATCAGTGAACATTATTATTAATTTAACATCTCAAGAGGACTTTCTGTTCATGCTCCAAAACATGACCTGATGACACTAGAGATGATCACGACACAGATCACTTATAAACTCACATGGACTGTGACAACTACAACAGCGTCCAACAGCCTCCTGAAACACATCTGCAGCAGCAGCCGCTGTAATTACAGCACAAACATCAGCATTAAACACATGATGGATCTGAATCTGATCTCCGTCTGTCATTAGTGAACGTCCCCAGACTTCAGTTCAGCAGAAAATTACAGCGGTGAAACCATGAAAGACGAGCTTATAATGACACGTCCAGCCGTGATCATGACGTCACTGTGACCTCATGACGGGAACCAGTCCAGCTGCACACGCCTGCATCACGCGTGCGTGTGTCTGTCTGTCTGTCTGTCTCTCTCACACACACACACACAAATGCACAGTGTGAGACACAGTGTGTGTGAGTGAAAGTGTGTGTGTGTGTGGTCTTATCAGACGTCTTTAATAGCCCTTGAAGAATTACACCACTTAGCATATTTCCAGCAAATTAGCCACATATGTGTGTGTTCTCACGTGTGTGTTGTATTGTGTGTGTGTGGAGTTTGGCCGTCAGTCTGTTTATTCTCACACAAACGCGGCTGGCGTCTGCGGTCAGCTGTTCCTCTCTTCTGATTGGACGAGAGCTGGAATAACATACTAACTCACTACGCTCACTACTCTGCACTTTCTATGTGAACACAACAGCAGCAGTGAATGTGAGACATATATATACGACAGCACACTGTACTGCATCCCACAATGCAATGCGCTCACCTGGACGCCACATTTACACACAAACTGCATTCAAAAAACAAAACCAGAGGTGAACACTGATTTAACGTCTGACCACATTTACCTTTGCGTCACTGGGAATCACACAATCAAAGATTTCAAATCTCGTAGTGTTTACCAACAGTTCACGCATCGCTACACTTGGAACATTTTGTTAAAGTTTTAGTAATTTTGCTGTGTTTCTGTCACTTTCAGTTTTTATTTTTATTTCAGTTTTAGTTATTTTAGTACATCAAGTTAAACTCAATTCAAATGAGAAATGCTGCCTGGCAAGTTAATTTAGAAAGTTTTTATATTTAATTTCAATTAAAGTTTATTTTATTTCAAGTTATGAAAATGCTTTTATTTATGGTTTTAATTTAAATATGTTTTAGTTTTAGTTATAATAAGTTTACATTATCTACTGTATAACTACATACTGCACAGAACTCTAAAATCTCTCTGAATTTCCAGGACTTTCAGGGAATTTTCAAGCACTATTTTTTTGATTTTCAAGGAGAAATCTTACTTATGTCTTCTATTTCAAATTCTAAAAAGAGAGAAACAGATAAAAAAATATACTAATAAAAAAATGGCAAAAATAAAGAGAAGCACATGTGAAGTATTGTTACACAGTATAATACACTTTTACTACAGTAAAACCACAGTGAATTTTCTTAAGGAATTTGTATTTGCGTATACTTTGTACTGCCTTTATGGTTTGATATTTTCTACTGTTACAAAAAAAAAAAAAGATTTGCGAAATCGCTTCAAAATCCTGATCTAAAACAATTGATTTGCGAACCCCCTCTGCAGTCCCGATCTGAATCAAATGATTCACGATTCACACTCTGAAGAACCATCATTTCGGATCAGGACTCAGAGCGCTGATAGCGAATCATTTGACTTCGATCGGAACTTCACGAATCGCGAATCAATTAATTTAGGTTGGAACCTCAAATCATGTATCACGAATCATTTGATCTGAATATTCGATTCAAGAAATGACTCACAAACCTGTTTTGATCTAAATCAAATGATTTGCGATACACAATTTGCCTTAAATCGAATGATTCACGATACATGATTCAATCTGAGTGCTTTAAACAAGTGAATCATTTTGTGACGCAATGGTTTAACTGATTCCGTTACAAAAAATCATCGAAATTCGAAAATGAATAGTGAAGTTGCTTGTAGATCGCTTGAAATGAATGATCGAGTCACAAGTTTGAATCAATCAGAGCGGTTCCAGCGTAAATGACTCTGTTCGCGTCTTCAGTCGTGTTTACAAGACACTGTCAGTACTACTACTGGCTTAGCTCAATTGCTTTCTAAAATTAAGTGAAAAAGGTATGATGTTTTTTTGATTGTGTGAATTTTGCATGAAAAGATATTTGCTTATTGACAAAATTAAACACTGATTTCTTAGATACATTTCAATAATGGAAGCACTTTTGAGTACCTCTACGGGAATACTGCTATTTTCAAGGGTTTTCCAGGCCTTAAATTTCAAGAAGTCAAATTCAAGCACTTAAGCACCTTGTACGAACCCTGCTGTAAAAATCTATGAGATTCATAAACACATAAACAGTTTGGGCTGAGAGTGAGAGAAAGACATTAATAACCACATACTATTATGCGAACAATATTCACATTCTAATGAGATGAACTAGCAGCGCCGGTTTCTATACTAGAGGAAAATACGAGCTCATGTGCGAGTGAAATCCACCTGACGGATCCAACAGTTTCCCATAATCCTGTTCACCCAGAACCAAGCGCTGCGTCATCGCTCCGGCTGCGGTGGGTCTCGCGTCTCGCCTCACGCTTCGCCGTAAGTAAACCTCACTGAGGTTTTGTCACCGAAGATCACAACAAATCTGTGATGGAGCTGCAGCGCAAGCGAATCCAGGAAAAACACTCATGCGTCCAAACGTGCCGAGTTCTGACTCACAGCGCTGCTGTTTACTGTCTGACCCAGTTAAACTGATCCAACACAAGCACCGCTGATTAACCAGCTACACACGCCGTTAACCTGTTGCACACAGACAGAGAACGAGAGCGATTTCTGCTGAGCTCACTGATATGATGCTGACGTGGTTGCTAGGGTGTTGTTATGCGGTTGCTAGGGTGTTCTCAGAGTGTGTTTTTTTGTATGGAAAGATCTTGGTTTGCAGATAAAAACATTAACTCAAATCTACACCAAAACAAAAGCTCTAAATCATCACACAAATGCATTACTATTTATAATATTAAAAAACTGTATTAAAAAACTATGTTGTGCAGCACTTTCAATGACAACAATGCAACATTCTTTTGTAAAAGGAACTGCTGAATTTTTTTTTTTTTTTTTCACACACACGCTCACACACACTGACAAACACACTTTCTAACAAAAACACATTCACACACACTCAGAAACATACTCACACACTTACACAAAAAAAGATCACACACATACTTACACGAACACTCACATACACATTCGCGAACACTCTCTCCCTTACTCACATTCACTCGCACACTCACTCAAACAAGCACTTGCACACTCTTGCACACACGCACTCATGCACACTCGTACTCTCTCACACACAAACATGCACAACCACATACAGTCAAACACGCACTCACACAAATACTTACAAACACATGCACACGCACAAGCATTCGCACACTCTTGCACACACTCACACGCACACACTTACATGCAGTCACACACATACACACTGACACGCGCATTTTGCACCCTCACACAAACACACACACTCGCCCGTGCGCCCTCAAACAAACACTCACAAACACACGCACTTACACACTCACACACATTTACATGCACAATCGTGCACTCTCTCACTCACATGCACTTACTCGCACACAGTTGCACACACGCACACACATACTCTCACAAAAACAGACTCACGCACACCCACATACACTCAAACATGCACTCACCATCACACACTCACAAACAAATGCATATGCAAACTCACTTTCGCACTCACACACACTTACACACACAATTGCACACTCACTCCCTTACTCACATGCACACTCAAATATGCACTCGCACCCTCACACAAACACTCACAAACACATGCGCTTGCACACACTTGCATGCACAATCGCACGAGCGCTCTTGCACACATGCACTCATGCACAATTGTACTCTCTCAGAGACTCGCACACACATCCACATACAATCAAACATGCACTCGCACCCTCACACAAACACATGCACTTGCACACACGCACACATGCACTCGCACACCCACTCACTTGCACAAGCATTTGCACACTCTTACACACACACACACACACACGTAAAAACTTACACATACACACCGCATTGTGCACCCTCACACAAACACATACAATCACTCACACGCACTCATGCACACTTGTACTCTCTCACACAAACACACTCACACACATGCACTTGCACTCACTTGCGCACATGCACAATCGCACATTCACTCCCTTACTCGCATGCACTCGCGCACACACACACACACATTCAGTCATGCACACTCGTACTCTCGCACCCACACACACTCACAAACACATGCACTTGCACACTCAAACACACTAAAGCACAACTGCCCACTCACTCTCTTACTCTCTCCCACAAAAAGACTCACACACACTCAAACACGCACTCGCACCCTCACACAAACACTCACAAACATACACACTCATACACTCACACACAGTTGGACACACTGCCTCTCTCACACACACACACACTGAGGGAACTCTAAAATTAGTTTTTACGGTCTGTAACAGCAGATTTACGGGCGATTTAATTTGCAGTCTCCAGCACGCTGACTGCAGGCCGTCACACAAAAACAACACGGCTGGATGAGGCGCGTCACGCGGGACTCACGGCTCACGTGAACACGCGCATTAATGCGCACACACGGTTTGAGTTAGCAGCGAGCGTGTGCCGTCTGCGGGCCAGAGCGCGGTTTACCGCTTCATTCCTCTCCTCGGCCGCCGCTCGTCCTGGACGCCTGCAGCTCATTCCTGCGTTCATACGGTAGCTGCGTGCGTTCTGATGTGTCAGGGTGTGTTCGACTAAACACGGCAACTTCACAACAACAAACACACACTACACTACCTTCAAAAACAAAACATCCAAAAATTCATCCAAAATCACCACCATCACTCCAACCTTTTGTGTTTTCACACAAAACAAGATATTTTGAAGAAGAATGGACTGGACTTTAACAGCATCAAAATCCTTCCTTATATCAGCAGCATGTCAATATTTAACAAAAATTATGAAGTTTGATAAATATAAAAACTAATAATGATGCTCAAACAGACTATCTGAAGGACAGTGTTATTATATTATCCAGTAAGATGATTAATCAGATGATGTTTGTCTTTATTGGCTCGGGCTGATAAACACACGCTTACAGCCTTAATAAGTTCTCGTGTGTTTTCTGAGCTCTTGCGAGTGATGCTGAAGACTTCTTAGGTTCTCACTGGAAGTTTGTTGAGATTTATACTTCACTGAGTTTTCACCCACATAAATGAAAATGAAGATAAGTCTCAAATCTGAAGTGTTCTGCATGCACACTATACTTACATAGATACGCCCTAAATAGGTTTAGGATTGAGACTCAAACGCTTCCCATTATAAACCCTACAGACGCTAACAGTGGAACTTTAAGCAATCTTGATCATAACATTTGGACTTGAGAAAGTCTAAGGAGCAGGAATTAACAAAACGAGCTGAGGATCTGAGTTGATTTCCAAAAAAGATTTTTCAAAGTTTTCAGAAATAAAGATTGCTGGAGAACGATTTACAAGAAAATACTATTTTAGTTTTCCTATTTCAGAATTTTACATTTAATTCATTGTGATACTTGATTTTTTTTTTGTTTTTTTTTTATTAATTGCGGTTTTTATTCACATTTTTTTTCTTTTGTAACTATTTGTGAAATTTACTAGCAATTTCTCAGTGAAAATAGTTTCAAAGTAAGTCCTATTTTTTCCGTGTAAAACCAAAATGTTTGCTGCCCAATGACACAAAGACAGCTGCTGCGGTTAAACCAAACAAAACAACAACAGAAAACGGGTGGTTCTGCAATACTCTGAGATACTCATTTTAAAAAAGGAGGAAAAACAATCATGACCAACCAGCTTAGCAATGTTTGGATAATTTGAAAAAAAATGATAAAATGCAATTAATATCAGTGAAATCACTGCATCAGATGAATAACAAAACCTGAACTGATGTGAATAATGGCACTGTTTTGTTTTTTTAGAGCTGCTTTACAGATATTTACAGCTTTACATATTTGATTACATTTGAATAATTGATTTTGTTATTATGTTTTGTTCTGTGAAGCCGTATTGTATAAACCAGTACAGAAATAAATGTGACTTGAGACGGACTGATTTTATTTTATTATATAGTCCATAGTTTCGTATGTCCTCTAACAGACGTACGCGCTGCAATCCGAGCAGAATTAGTGACAAAAACAACAGTAAAAAAAAATTCAGATGCTTTATGACTTTGAGATCTGTCAGATATGACACTCGATCCCATTTAAACTCACACAGTCGCGGCTCTTTGAGAGATAATCGCAAACAAAAGCCCGTTCGATGATTCATTTGCAAGCGGCGTGAAGCCAAACACTGAAGCCGGCAGCAGCAGATCAATCTGTGCAGGAGAATTATTCATATCGCAAGGAGAAAATATGGAGAGGAAATAGATGAAATTTTTTATTTCAGCATCCTCCCTGTTTTAGATTAGCCTGATTTACAGAAGCCAAACGCAGGCAGAGAGACAGACAGAAAGACACGGCGAGAGAGACACGAGAGTCCAGCAGATGCTGCTCAAACGCTCAGAAATGACACAGAATCAGCCACATCACCACACTTCTGATTCACTGCGGCTCGTTTACCCTCTGAACCACACGCAAATATAAATCTGCAGCTCTGGAGGAACGACAATCACTGAAACCGCTCTAATATTACTGTCGATCAAAATTACTTTTCAAACAATGCTGCTGGCCAAAATTCTGTTGCATATTTACACTTTTAGCTCATTAAACTGCTCCTACTCTAGTGTTAATCAAGGAACATCTTTAATGTAATATTTCTACAAGATGCTACACTGTAAAGAACAAATGTTAAAAACTGTAAATGAAAAATTATTTTTGGAGAATTATCTATTTGAGCTTGTTCATGTTAAATTCAGTCTGTTACTTGAAATCTATTTCTTTGTAGCTGTTTGTGAAATACACTATTGTTTTAATGCTTCGGCGTAGATGCATTAAATGATAAATATAATGATGCATTTTGAGACAAATGCACGTCGGCAGACACGTGCATTCATATTTGATCAGTTCTGATGAGCTACAGAAACACTCGCTGAGCGTCACAGCAAACCAACAGAAAACTGAACGCACATTAATTTAACAAATCGCTCTATATCACACAAAAGTTTGGAAAGAAATGAATACTTTTATTCATCAAGCACACATGAAATTGCTCAAAAGTGACAGTAAAGACATTTATAATGTTACGAAAGATTTCTATTTTAAATAAATGCTGTTCTTTTGAACTTTCTATTCATCTGTGAATCCTGAAAAATAAAACGTATGAGTTTCCACAAAAATATTAGGCAGCACAACTGTTTACACAAAAGTTTGTTGAGCAGCAAATCAGCATATTAGAATGATTTCTGAAGGATCATGTGACACTGAAGACTGGAGTAATGATGCTGAAAATTCAGCTGCGCATCACAGAAATAAATTACATTTTAACAGATATTCACATAAAAAACAGCTGTTTTAAATTCTAATAACATTTCACAATTTTGTACTGTATTTTTGATCAAACAAACGCATCACTGGTGAGCAAAACAGACTGTTTTTCAGAAACTCACACATGCATAAACACTATAAGCTGGTTCAGTTTACAGAGGTAAAAGACGTCTGTCCATCTGAAAAAGACCAGCACTACAGCCGTGACCGAGTCACACACTACAAAGCCCGAACTCAAAGTCACGATTATGTGTAAAACACACAGTTCTCCCTGCGGACAGATGGATTTCAGCTTCTGCTTTTTCTATCACTGGACTCACAGAGAGCGTTTCATTCATCCACCAAACTTCACTACTGAAAACAAGCATTTCAGCTCATAATTCTGATACCAGGCCACATATACTAACACAAAGGTGACTATCTGAAGTGTGTGAGTTCAGAGCATCACTTGACCCTTGACCTCTCGGGTCAGGGGTCAGTGTTCAGGCTGGTCTTGAACTGTCAGAATTGCGTTTTCGACTCAATCTTGTGTGTCAAACAGCATTTCTTCACTGTTAAAGCTCATGAACACAGACAGTCGCCGTACTCAGATGTAACGCTGCACTACTGTAACTTATTTGCCTTTATTTACATCGTAACATCAGTACAGCGACATCATTTCTCTGAGTAATGTCGCACAGAGTAACATCCACATGCGCAAACACTCGAGCACTTGTCTGTAGGAGAACTGTGAGTGAAAACTAACGGAGCGGAGAAGTTTCTCATGCTTTAGTGTGTTGACACGAACAGAAGAACAATCATAAACCAGCAGCAGAAAAGCCGTGACAAACTCACCATGTGAATGTGGACGTGAATCTCTCAGCATGTCGTCGGTGGATTTCGCTGTCGGTGGCGGTAGTTTGTGCTGAAGTGAAGCGCATCAGCGGAGAAACAGACGGAGGCTGCGTGTCAAACTCTAGCGCGCTCCCTACACGGACAACATGGCGTCACGCGCGCGCACTCAGTACATACTGCGTACAGAACCGCTGTCAGTCAAGACACCTCGATAGGTTTACACCATCGAGTGTACAATAGATTTAGATTTGTGATTTGTTTACGTACATAGATTTTTATATATAAGTATAAATGAATATCTTTAATTATTAATACTGATAGTACTATACAATTATAAATAAAATATTTCATCCATTTTTATACGAATAAAAGGGGGAGAATTTTAAATGGAACTTATCTGATAACAACAGTTCTTATATGAATGCCCTAATAAATAGAATAGGCTTAAATCATGTATAGTTTTCAGTACTCGTCAATCTTTTCTTGCCGCTTTTCACATCCACTAATGTTTCTCTTTAACACGGGACACGGCACATGTGAGTGTCTAGTTCACTACTCGGATTTTGTAATGTTCATCGAATCTCATTTTGTAAGTGACTTTTCTTTCTGTTTTAAAAATGCTTTCTTTGGATTGTTTGAGCACTTGAAAGAGAACAATCTGTCTCTAAACCTCTCTTCTCTTTATTTAAAGAAGATCTAGACAAGTGAAACTATCAAAAGTTCTGTTAATCCTAAATCAGTGAAAACTGCATCTCTATATTCATCCTATGTGAAAAAACATGCTTACTACACTTTTACTAAAATAAAAACATGGTCAATTTTTTAAAAAAGGATTTGTATTTGTGTATTTATTTTTTCTTTCTTTCTTTCTTTCTTTTTTTCTGTTTTGTCTTGCTTTTATAACTGTACTGCCTCAATGGTTTGACATTTTGTACTGATTAATTAAAAAAGGAATCAGAAAAATACGTGAACCCGCTCCAAAGTCCCAATGAATAAAATGATTCGCGATCCGCGCTCCGAACTTCCGATTTTAATCAAATGATTCGCGAACCTGCACTCTCGATCTGAATCAAATGATTCGTGATCCGCGGTCCGAACTTCCGATTTGAATCAAATGATTCGCGAACCCGCACTCCCGATCTGAATCAAATGATTCGCGATCCGCAGTCCGAACTTCCGATTTGAATTAAATGATTCGCGAACCCGCACTCCCGATTTGAATCAAACGATTCGCGAACCCGCACTCCCGATTTGAATCAAATGATTCGCGATCCGCAGTCCGAACTTCCGATTTGAATCAAATGATTTGCGAACCCGCACTCCCGATCTGAATCAAATGATTCGCGATCCGCAGTCCGAACTTCCGAATTGAATCAAATCATTCGCGAACCCGCACTCCCGATTTGAATCAAATGATTCGCGAACCCGCACTCCCGATCTGAATCAAATGATTCGGGATCCGCAGTCCGAACTTCCGATTTGAATCAAATGATTCGCGAACCCGCACTCTAGATCTGAATCAAATGATTCGCGATCCGTGATCCGAAGTTCCGATTTGAATCAAATGATTCGCGATCCGAGCTCCGAATTTCCGATTTGAATCAAATGATTCGCGAACCTGCACTCTAGATCTGAATCAAATGATTCGCGATCCGTGATCCGAAGTTCCGATTTGAATCAAATGATTCGCGAACCCGCACTCCCGATCTGAATCAAATGATTCGCGATCCGTGCTGGCAGTCCCGATCTGAACAAAGATTCGCGAACCGCTCGAAGTTCCCATATAATTTGCCAAATGATTCGCAATCTCTCTCCGAATTTCCGATCTAAATAAAAAGATTCACGAACCTGCTCCGTTCTAAATCAAATGATTCGCTCGCCAGCTCCGAATTCCCGATCTGAATCAAATGATTCACCAACCCGATCGAAGTTCGAGCGTAAATGACTCACTCAATTGAATCCTTGTGTCTGTTCCTCCTCTTTTCGCGTCTTCACTACTACTGGCTTAGCTCGCTAATTTTATGAGATTAACTGAAATAAACGAAAAAGGTATAATGTTTACGAATACAATATTCATATTTCCATTCCAAAGATAACATCCAACACAAATTTTCGAGGTGAGGTAACCCGTTTACTGCTAACTAGTGAAATTAAATTAAAACTCCATTTAGTTTGAGCTGCAGTTCAGTTCATGACAGTTCAAAAGGAATCAGTTGAAATCATCCAGTCACCTCATAGCATTGAAGACAGTCTTACATTTATCAGTGTGTATTGTAATAAATATTTGAGAAATGACTGTTGTACTGGACTGTATTAGTGTATATAGAGTAAATGTGTCAATGTGAAAGCAAATCAATATTTCTATTTCCTTTATTTTCAGCTTTATTTTAATTTTTAGCAAATATAAAAAAAAATTAAGTTACCAGCGTATTGAATTATCATATATGCGATTGTGCAGCAAAATAATCCAGTAGCATCAGGTATTGTCTGATCAGTGCTAATATCGGCATGATCGGTTTGAACGCAGCCGTGCGAAATCTATGATATCGTGACCAGTCTAACATAAATGTACTTGAGAGGCAAAATGCTGTAAGACAATAAGTCTTGTTTAGTGATGAAATGCTGAAGTGAAGTGAGTTTATGAGTGTACAGCAGCAGTGTGTGTGTGTGTGTGTGTGTGTGTGTTTGGGGTCAGTTTATGGCTCTTGTGTCGAGGGTGTAGCTCCCAGCGCTGTTTTCAATGAAAGCGCAGTTATTTTAGCTCCAGACATGTTTACATTTCTGTGGTTGAGTCTCTAACTTTCCTCTTTCCCTCTTTTTTCTGCTTCTCTCATTTCAGAGTCCCTAAAGTACCAGACATTCCTGCCGTCTGCCAGAAACACAGAGACGCGGCGAGAGAGGAGAAATAATATAGAAGAGCGAGAGACATAGAGACACAGAGAGAGAGAGAGAGCCTCGTCTGTATGTCTGTCTGGATTGATGGCTCTCATTAACTCTGACCTCCCTCTCTCTCTCTCTCTCTCTCTGTGAATGAGAGTCTCTGTTGTTCTTTCACACAAATCTCTTTATTTTGGGTTTGATGAAGACGTGAATTCTCTCAGAATCTCTCAGATTAAGATATTATGATGTTCATATGAATGTGACGGATCAGATTCAGTCATATATGTATCTATCTATCTATGTATCTATATCTGTCAGTAAGGTGTATTCATGTTGATTGTGTATTTGTGTGTGTGTGTTTCTGTAAATCAGCATACAGATTCAGATTCAGACACAAATGCTCAATCATCTCCAGGCTAAAGGTGTCTGTGGAGATCTCAGAGATTTCTGTATCTGGAACAGTAAATATAGTACAAACAAACACACACACACACACACAGTTCTGCATGTGTCTTTCAGACCTGTAGCTACTGGTGTGTGCGTGTGTGTGGAGGCACAGAAAAGAGCAACGTAGAGTCTAGACGGTGCAGATTGGACTAAAGTCTGGAAGCCATTGAACTGCTTGTGTGTGTGTGTGTGTGCCTACACTATAAAAATAAAAAAAAACACAAATTGTTGAGTTAAAAACTTAAAATAATTTGTTACCCTGTTGCCTTCAGATTTTAACTTCAGTCAACACAAATACGTTTAGTCAACTTGAAATGTTAAGTGACAGCTTAGATATTTGAGTTGACTAAAAAAAATTTGGTTTGTTAAACTTAAAAGCTGGGATTGTTACCCAGCTGCATTAAAATTTTAAGTTGAATGAACTCAAAGATGTAATCTGTCATTTAGTACAACTTAACATTTAAAGTTGACTAAACGTTTTTGAGTTGACTGAACTTAAAACTTTAAGACAGCCTGGTAATAAATTATTTTAAGTTGAATCAACAAATAGTTTTGTACAGCGTACTTGACCATATTTTGGGGACATATTTGTAACCAAAAGTGAGCTAAACCTGACAAAACCTCTCTTTGGGAATGTCCTCATGTGTAAAACTGGTATAAAAATCAGATAAAGTATTTTTGAAATTGTAAAAATGCTGAATATTTTCTAGTAGGGTTAGTGTGTAACATGTACAACTATCTGTATATAAAAACAGTAGAAGTCTATGCAACGTCCCCATTTAGAGAGCTAAGTAAACGTGTGTGTGTGTGTGTGTGTGTGTGTGAGGCCTCTAGTAAAGTTTCACATTTCACTGCCTAATTACACATGAGAACAGTCACCTTATATCTTGAGTGTTTCAGCGTGTGAATACACATCTGTTCACACACACACAGACTATACATCACTCATCCTTCTGCTTTCATTATGTCTGTTTCTCTTCAACACTCCAAACATTAGAAAATGTAACTGTCATTTTGTTGTTGTTTTTTTTTTAACTAAGGCATCTTATGTTCACGAATAATAATTTGAGTGTTTGAAGGTGTTTCTGATACAGCAGAGAGCTGAAGTGTGTCTGATCTGATCTCCTCCAGCAGGAGGCGCCACACACACACAGATGATCTGATCAGAGTTCTGCAGTTCTCCTGACTCAGTGATGCTCAGAAACACTGCTGACAGATCCAAACCCTGACAGCACCAAAACAATAAAAACCACCCGAGAACACTCCAGCACACACAACCCCAGCAGAATCTCTGTCTCTGTCTCTCCTTGACCTCCTCAGGCGTTATGAATATGAACATGAGCACCGCACAAACATTCAGTGTCCATGGTTACCAGCGATTCCGCTCATCATAACAGCACTCACATTCAGACTTTATGTTTGACGAGAGCGAGAAAAGGTTACTTGAGTGTGTGTGTGTGTGTGTGAGTGAGTGAGTGTTTTCACACGCGCCACTGTCACGGACACGAGACGAAGGCCACGGGTTGCTAAGCAACAGTCAGTGTGATAGAAAGCAGGACAGAGTGTGAGAAGTTGATCTTCAGATCAAACGAGATGCAGACAAACGCACATTCATGTGAGGATCGAAAACACTGCAGAATCATGATGAAGGACTGGCGAAATCACTCTCTGAGCAGTTTATTTCAGGTAAAGCAGCCTCTGACACTGTGGAACCAAACAGCTTTATGCAGCTGATGACAGACATTCAGCAAACAGCACAACACAACACTCTGAGAACTTTAGAAGGAAGCTCACTTACGCTCATTTACTCAACTGAATCATTTTTGCACAATTTCCCTGAGTCAACTCATCAGCAAGCCACGTTCATTATACTGTATGAACTGTAAATAATCTGCTGTGAACACAGAACGAATTGCTGAAAGATCTGAACTATATGGCAAAACTAAACTATTTTCAGAATATATATTTTAATGTACCTGAAAATGTACAAAAAATGGGGTAAAAATTTGTTAAAATATATTTTCTACCAATATGGCCATTTTTTGTATATTTTCGAAAATATATTTTAAAAATAAAATCAGGCTTAACTGAAACACACACACACACACAAAATATAATGTTACTTTAAAAAAATAATAAATGTTCACTGAAATATATTACAAAATAAAAAATGTAAACTTATTTTACTTTTTGCTAGTTTCCAAGCCAGTATGTCTACCTTGATGTACCAAAATAACTAAAACTGAATTAAAAAATAATAACTATAGATTTAAAAATGTAATTTAAATGAACATAAAAGCAGAAAATATAAAAACTTATTCTATAACACATTTGAACATAAATGTAGGCAACTGTACTTTCTTGCAATGAAATACATTTCAAAACATATTTTGGTGTATGAGGGATGAAAGTTGCAACTAATTATATTTTCAGTTTCAAAAATATATTGAGCTTCACTGTTTATAACATATATTTAGCATATATTGAAAATATACTTTGGCCAGCAAAAAAAAAAAAAAAATATATATATACACACACACACACACACACACACACAAAGCCATTCAAAAATTTGGGATCTGTAATATTTGTAATGTTTTTTAAAGAAGTCTTTTCTGCTTTTCAAGGCTGCGTTTGTTTGATTAAAACTACACAAAAATTGTATTATTCTGAAATATTAGTGCCATTTATAATAGTAGTTTTCTATTTCAGTGTCACATGATCCTTCAGAAATCATTCTAATATGCTGATTTATTATCAGCGTTGGAAACAGTTGTGCTGCTTAATATTATTTTGGAAACTGTGATACTTTTTCCAAGATGAATTTGTGATGAATAAAAAGAACAGCATTTATTTAAAATAGAAAGGTTTTCTAGCAATATACCTTACCGTTCAAAGTTTGGGCTTAGAACATTTTTTATTTCTATCTTTCTTTGAAAGAAAATAATACTTTTATTCAGCAAGGATGTGTTCAATTAATAAAAAGTGATAGTGAAAGACTTATAATGTTAGAAAAGATTTCTATTTTGAATAAATGCTGTTCTTTTTAAATTTTTATTCACCAAAGAATCCTTAAAAAAAGTATCACAGGTTCCGAAAAAATATTAAGCAGCTGAAAATAAATCAGCATATTAGAATGATTTCCGAAGGATCGTGTGACACTGAAGACTGGAGTAATGATGCTGAAAATTCAGCTGCGCATCACAGAAATACATTATATTTTAAAGTATATTAAAATAGAAAACTGTTATTTTAAATTGCAATAATATTTCATAATATTACCCTTTTTTTTTCAGTATTTTTGATCAAATAAATGAAATTTTGATGAGCATAAGAGACTTTTTTTAACTTTTGAATTTTTGAATATGACAGATTTTAAACATATATACATTAAGAAAAACTGTAACCATGTTTTCTGACATTCTGCTCAGTATTTGGCCCAGTTTAGCTGAAGCTCATGATACATTATTCTGTTCAAACAAAAGTGTTCTGATGAGTCATAAAGACAGCGAACACCTCCCTGTCCTTCAGAGACACAGCTCAGAGACTGCTGATACATTTAACTCACACATGTCACGTATTAACTGTGTGTTTGTGCTGGACTGGAGGAGCATCAGCCTGACAGAGAAGGTGCTGATCTGCGGTGGAGACAATAGCGAGGAGATGTGCTGCGATCACACTGAATAATTAGTGCGTGTGGGAGGAAACTGCCAATCATCGCTGTATAGACGAAGGTGTGATACCTGCTGTTACACCATTACAAACACTCAATGAACAACAGCCACCTGCGCTTACACACAACCTGTCTGTCCTGTTTCTATATATGCAGATCAGCAGAGGAGGGCGTCTATGATATGCATCATGTCTCTAATTACGAGAGGCATTTGGTAGCTTGAGTTTGTCATTGGCTCGAGTCTCATCACTGGTTCTCTCTAAAGATTATGTTTTTAAACCGCACTTTTAACTGTCACAATAAAGGTCACATAAATGAAAACGATCATAGTTGTTGCTGTAATACCAAAATAATTAGAGTGCATGACTCAGTAACGTTTATGAATTTTAATAACAAATCATCCACACAGCTTAGTAAACTTACCAAGCGTGTTATGAAATAGTACTCTAATAATGAATAAGTAATTATTCTAATATTTATCTAATTACATAAACACATAATCTGTCACAGTTTACAGTAAATTGTTTTGCTTATTCACCTTATTTTGCAAAGCGGAAATGAAAGTATTTTCTGAGAACGTGCGAGACTTGCAGTTCATTAGTCACTATTGGTAAATAACTAGAAGAATTAGACAGTGCAGTGAACAGTGACACTATCTGCACACCGGTGCGTTTATAATACATTAAAATATCACGGCAACGCTCTCACTTTAAAAATAATCCTGCGCTCATCAGAATTACAGCTCTACATAATGTGATTTAAAAAATTATTATTATCAAATACTCAATTATCTTATTAGGTTGGCTTGGGAATCTGCTAATTCTTATGAGACCAACATTTCTGAACGCTAACGTTACTCCTCCATCCACCAATCACAGCTCAGACCTTCAGACTGATCTGACTCACTAGCCAAGCCTAGCAACTACAATCATGCTAGTAACTTGCTAATCATACTAGAAACATGCTAATCATGCTAGTAACATGCTAGCAACATGCTAATAACATGCTAATAATGCTAACAATATGCTAATCATGCTAGTAACATGTTAATAATGTTAAAAACATGCTAGCAACTTGCTAATTATACTAGAAACATGCTAAACATACTAGTAACATGCTAGTAAAATGGTAATCATGTTAAAAACATGCTGGCAACATGCTAATAACATGCTAATCATGCTAACAAAATGTTAATCATGCTAGAAATATGTTAGCAACATGCTAGTAACTTGTAAAAAATGCTAAAACATGTTAACAACGTGTTACTAATATGCTAATCATGCTACCAACATGCTGAACACACTAGTGACATGTTAATCATACTAGCAACATGCTAATAATGTTAGAAACAGACTAGCAACATGCTAGTAATTTGTTACTCATGCTAGCAACATGCTAACTACATGCTAATCATGCCAGAAACATGCAAATCATGCTAGTAACATGTTAATAATGTCAGAAACATGCTAGTAACTTGCTAGTCATGCTAGAAACATACTAGCAATATGCTAGTAGCATGCTAATCATGCTAACAATATGCTAATCATGCTAAAAATGTTAACAACATGATAGTAACTTGTTAGTAATACTAAAACATGTTAACAACATATTAGTAACATGTTAATCATGCTAGCAACATGTTAATCATGTTAAAAACAGACTAGCAACATGCTAGTAACTTGTTAATCATGCTAGCAACATGCTAACTACATGCTAAACATGCCAGAAACATGCTAGCAACATGCTAATTATGCTAGTAACATTTGAATCATGCTAGAAACAAGCTAGCAATATGCTAGTAACTTGCCGGTCATGCTAGAAACTGGCTAGCAACTTGCTAGTCATTCCAGAAACATGCTAGCAACATACTAATAATGCTAGCAACATGTGCATCATGCCAGAAACAAGCTAGCAACCTGCTAGTAACATGCTAATCATGCTAGGAACATGCACAGATAGCACACGTACATCTGCAAGACGTCTGTTAAAGGTCACTTGATCTGGAAAGCATCTGCTGTGTACCAACATCTTACAGATGTCAGTTTTACATACGTTCTAAACTATAAACGACTTAAAGACATCTAATAGACGTCTGTTTGACATCTGATAGGAGACGTCCTGTAGACGTACTGCAGATGAGCAAACTCTAAAGAATGCGTCTTGCAGGTGTAAATGCAGATGTCAGATAGACGTCTCTGTGACGTGTGTGTGCTGTCAGGGTGATAATCATCTCATCTATGCATATAAAGTTTAAAACCTCCAGCTTTTACAGCTGCTTTAAACTTTCAGGCTAGGCTTTGTCTTAACAAACTTTTTAAATTTAGTTTTACTGTGCTATATTATAATTAGAGTAATATATTTCTTTAATGATTCATTTAATAATAACTGTAATCTAGTATGTATTTATTTTCAAAAAACATTATAAATGGCAACTGCAATTTAATCTTATCAGAAAAGTCGCAGTTATGTTTGCTTCCCCAGTTCGTTCTGGCTGTTTTTAATGAGATCGTGTACATACAGTTTCATGGCAGTAAATTTCAGGTGTGGCGAAAGTTCGTGTTGGACCCTGGCTGCGTGAGCGCGCATTAGCCCCTCCCATCGCCATCGCGCGCGCACGCTCCACTCGCTCATAAGGGCTCGCTCATAAACTCACGGGCACAGACGAGACTCAACCTAAACGCGTTAACTAACCCATCCACACATACAGATCACACCTGTGACCCGCTGGGAATATCAGCGGATCGATCGATCGATATATCAGGACCGTACGCGAATCGATCAGAGGAATAAAACAAACTGCAGCGCGTTCACATCGGATCTAACGTAGTTTAACCATTTCTGCGAGAATTCAACAGGTTAGTAGCGCTACACCAGCGTCAGCTGTAAGAGTCTGAATATTGTGTTTATTATTTTATATTGATTCTGTTCTGTGTGTTTGATCCTGTCGCTGTCGAGCTGCTCTGCAGCTGTAAAATGAACAAAACTAATCTGATTTAGATCATGAACAGTGTGTTATATAATGTATATCAAACTGAATCACATTCTCTCCCGCTCGATCATCAGTGACTCATGAATCATGAATCACATTCACGTTTGACTCAAAGAAAACTTTATATGCGCTGATCGATTCGCTTCCGATCAGACATACATCGATATGAATTAACACTTGATGCTGTTTGGATGTACTTGTATATTTCTGGAACAACAACAACAACAACAATAATCATAATAATGGAGTTATTGACTGATAAATATTTTCTTGTTGTCTCAGGTCATAATGTGTAACATGGAGCCTCTTTTACCAGGATTCAGGAACACACTAAAGGTGAGAGCAGTGTTTGTGTGTGTGCGTTTGATGATACACACCCAGATGTGGCTGCTGTATACACACATCTGTGCGTGTGTGAATAAACTGACAGTGCAGTTGATCAGATCAGGGCTGGGTTTGTGCTGCGCTCTGATTGGCCGAGAGCAGGGCTGCTGTAGAGGCATTGGAGGTCAGCTGGGGTTTGCCCACGCTGGCACGGAACAGGAAAGCCATATATGGTCGCGCGCTCCCATTGGCGGAGCAGATTAAGCGCTTGAGTGATGATGTCATGCGTGAGGCGTGTCCTCTGGGTTTTCCTGCCTGTGCCGGTCTGAACTCAATAACCAGTTTCATCACTGACTGTCTGAAGTTTATAGGTGCAATTAAGGAGTGAAATATGCCTTTTGTTTTTCTCAGCGTCAGGTGGCGTTTGAGATGTTCGAAGACCCCATGTCTCTGTTCTCGGGGTTTTATCCGGTCGAGGAGGAGCAGGCCGCTCAGGAGGTCCCGTCTGGCCTGGACTGTTTCTCCCAGGGTAAATAAACCATCAGAATCCCAACACACACTACTGACCGTCACACCGCTGTACGTAAGCTCACACTCATCTCACGTGTGCCGTAGATGCCGGCGTGTGCTCGGTTCCCCTGCTGACGCCCTGCAGTAAAGCCGTGGTCAGTCAGGCGCTGAAGGACAGCTTTAACGGCTTCTCCAAGGTCCAGCGCGTCTGCGGGATCTCCAACAGTGAGTCTCCGCTGCTCTCGTGAGCGCTGCTGTTTGGTTTGTGGGTGGACGTGTTTGTGACGCCCTCTTTGTCCCCGCAGACCCGCACAAGTGGACCAAGCAGCACGTCTTGCAGTGGCTGTACTGGGCGTCCGGAGAGTTCAGTCTGACCAACATCAGCTTCTATAAGTTCGACATGAACGGGCAGGAGCTGTGCGACCTGGGAAAGGACGGATTCCTGGATCTGGCTCCCGATTTCGTGGGTGATATCCTGTGGGAGCATCTGGAGCAGATGATGAGAGGTAACACACAATTCTGGTCTCCGGGGTTCGTAGGAGGTGCCTAAAGTGCTTGAATGCGACTTTTTGAAATTGAAGGCCTGGGAGTTCCTTGAAAAAAGCAATACTCCTGAAGAAGTATTGAAAAGTGTTTGAATTATTGAAAGACAATGTATCCATGAAAGAAGTGTTTAATTTTGTCAGTAAGCACATATCTTTTACATAATTCAAAAAACATGGTAACGTTCTCACTTATTTCAGTGAATGCCAGAAAACAATCGAGCTAAGTAAGCAGTAGTACTAACAGTGTCGTGTGAACATGGCTGAAGATGCGAAAACGGCAACGGATGAACCGAATCAACTGAATCATTTACGCTGGAACCGCTCTGATTGATTCAGACTCACGACTTTGATCATTCATTCAAGCGATTCACTAGCAAAAACCAGTTCGAATTAAAAGAGCTATTCACTGTAAATTTCAACATCGCTTGTAATGATTAAGCTTTGCGTCGCAAAATGATTCACTGTTTCGAAGCGCTCCAATCGGATCGCGTATCGCGAATCATTTGTTTCAGATCGGAACAGGCTCGTGAATCATTTCGCGAACTGAATTATTCAAGGCCAAATGATTCGCGATACGCAAAGTTCCGATCGAAATCATTCGCGATCCACGCTTCGAGTGCTGATCTGAAATGACGGTTCGCGAATCATTTGATTCATATCAGGATTTTGGAGCGATGTTGTGTATCTTTTTTTTCAGATTTTTTCTTAAACATTAAAAAAACATCAAACCATTAAGGTAGTACTGTAAAAAAGAAAAAAGAAATAAAATATACAGAAATACAAATCCCCAAAGAAAATGAACCGTGGTTTTACTATGGTAAAAGTGTAGTATAATTTAGTATTAATACTTGCCATTTTTATTAGTGTATTTTTATCTATTCCTCTTTTTTCTGAAATCTGAAACAGAAGACAAGTGAGATCTCTGACTGAGGTCCTTGAAAACCAAAAAAGTAGTCCCTGAAAGTCTTGGAATGTCATTTTACAGTATCTGTACGAACCCTGGGTCTCAGACTTTCACAGGTTAGTGTAACGCACAATCTCAGACGTTTGATTCGATGTGCTTTCGTCCCACAGCCTGTCAGGAGGATGAAGAAGCCAAAGTCTTGAGTCGGTCGTCTGAGTGCAGCTGGACGAGCAGCGGCTCCGGCGGTAAGTCTCCACTTACGTCACGTTATTCACCTGTAGATGACAGCGTTCAGATCGTTTGCTGCAGTAATCAGACTGATTAATGGCTTGTGTGTGTTTGTGTGTGAAGGTCTCAGTCTGGAGGAGTGTTCTCTGAGGGTTCCCGACACTCGCAGCAGTCTCCTGCGGGAGCTCTTCGAGACGTCTGACGAGTCGGGCCTGCTGTCGTCCGGTCAGGAGCTCTCCATGTACCCCAAACCGCAGCTCAGCACGGTCAGCGTCAGCTACGTGAGTCGGGAGCTGAAAGCGGCTCCGCGTCTGGGCGCAGCAGGTCGGTATAATATTCAGACACGTGTGCCTCATCACGTTCAGCTGCTGTCGTGGGGCCGCGCGTAGTGACGAACGCTCTGTTTCTCCACAGTGTCGTCCCGCGAGCAGACGTCGGTGGAGAGCGTGGAGAACGCGGACGGCTCCGAGTGCGTCCTCCGCTCCTGGGGCAGCCATTCGTCCCTCGCCGACGCCCAGCGCGTCCCGTCTTACGACAGCTTTGAGGAGGAGCTGGGCGTGGCTCCGCTGGGCCTGAGCAAACAGGGACTGTCCTTCAAAGACTACGTCCAGGAGAGGAACGAGCCGATGGAGCAGGGCAAACCCGTCATACCCGCCGCCGTGCTCGCTGGATTCACCGGTGCGTCTCTACAGCTAACACCGTTTTGCTTTCGTAAAGCAATCGATAATTTTCACTAAATGTGACTAAAAGCTGCGCAAAACAGTAGCTGACACTCAGCAATTTAACACAACAACAGTTGTGGAGGGAGAAAATTGATACAATTTGGATGCATATCAATTTGAGACCAATTCTCTCTGGTATAAAAACTATTCCAGTATTTTTTTTAGCTGTTTTGCATGAATCAATTAAGAAGCTAAAATATGCATTGATTTAAAATATGCATAATACATTTAGATTTGCTATTCTAATCCCTATTTAAAGTATGCATTAATATGAGTATTCGTATTCATAAAAAATCTGATTTATTATTCTAACCTCTATTTAAAATGTGCATTGATATGAAAAATAAACATTAATATTTATTGATAATGAATATTCAAATTTGTTCTTCTAAATCCTAAAATATGCATTGATATGAATAAATATTCATACTTATTAATTATAAACATTCAGATTTATTATTCCAACTTCCAATTAAAAATATGCATTGATATACATAAATATATACGTAAGCATTAATAATAAATATCCAAATGTACTATTCTAACCCCTATTAAAAATATGCATTAATGCAAATAATGCATTCATATTTATTAATTTGTAATTTAACATTTATATTTATTATTCTAAAATATGCATTGATAAAAATAATACATATTTATTTATTATTCTAATCCTTATTTAGAATATGCATTGATATGAATATTACAGAATTTAAATGGCCAAATGGTGCATTTTTTCTTATTCGTAAAAACATATTTGTGCATGGTGAATTGGTATAAAATTCAAAACTTTCATTTACTATATCAAAAAAAAAGCTTTGCAGCTCTAAATGCCCTGTGTTGCTGCAAACACTGATGCAAATTTTAATAACTAAAAATGTCTAAAACCATCATGCATGCATTTGTTTATTATTCTAACCCATTTCAAATATGAACATTTATTGTTCATATCAAACATTAATATTTATTATTCTAATCCTGCATTGATATGAAGAAATTAAATGATCAAACGACTGTATTTTTAGTAGTGGAAAAGTATTTTTCAAATGCATTTGCGTGTTGAATTGAAAAACGAATGGCTGTGTGAGTCTTAACCTGTATGTCACTGCTGCTCAACAGGAAGTGGCCCCATTCAGCTGTGGCAGTTCCTCCTGGAGCTCCTGACCGACACGACCTGTCAGAGCATCATCAGCTGGACGGGCGACGGCTGGGAGTTCAAACTCACCGACCCCGACGAGGTGAGGAACAGACCTTCAACTAGTTCCTGGTGGTTTTGATGTTTCACAGTGATGAAATGTGATCTAACGCTGCTGTTCTTGTGACCGTCAGGTGGCCCGCCGCTGGGGAAAGAGGAAAAACAAGCCCAAGATGAACTACGAGAAGCTGAGTCGAGGCCTGCGCTACTACTACGACAAGAACATCATCCACAAGACGTCGGGGAAACGCTACGTGTACCGCTTCGTCTGCGACCTGCAGAACCTGCTGGGATACACGGTGGAGGAGCTGCACAGCATGCTGGGAGTGCAGCCGGACACCGAGGACTGAAGCGCTCGCGGGGAACCCTCGCGTCACGATCCAGACCTCAGCGGAGGTCTCTGTTTACGGCGAACGGCCGGTTTGGTCACGCGTCCGACGCGTCGAAAGCGTTTCTCGCTGCTGCGCTTCACTCGGCCGAGCGTTAAACACACTTTGAGACACTTTGACACTGGATTTGATCTTTTGACAGCGTGTTCGCTGAACCCGATGATTCCTGTAATAATGTACATTAACCGAGAGACGGAAGAGCAGAGAGAGTTTATTTTCCGGGATTGCCTTATCGCTGCGGAGCTCGCGACGCCCTCGGGGCGTTTCTGATTAATTGAGAAATGGATTTTCAGGTTCGAATCACATCTGGTGGCCTTTCTAACGGAGAGACTGAGCTTTATTAACAATCACTCTGAACTTTGATTTCGCTTTGATTTGATGCGGATCTGTCCGACCGCTTCTGCGTTTCCTCATATTCCTGTATATTTTGTGAGCGTTTCGGTAGAAACCACTGTACATGAGATGATGTGTGTATTTATTTGAGTATAGCTGGTCTGTGGAGCTGTTCTGTATCGTTGCTTGTTTTCGCTCAGGCCAAAGGGACGTGGAGTTTTCACGTCTGAATGTTTACGTTTACCAAAGCTACAGTAAAGCTGTGGGCGTTGGACAGACGCTGAGGATCTGTCGGCGCTTTTGCTTTCGTTTCGTACGCCGATTGTCTCGTTCTGATCTCACGGAACGACTTTCAGGATCAGAATGACTGTTTGACTGTAAATTTATGCTGTACATTCACTCCAGACTTCTGCGTTACTGTAGAGACGCTGGATTGTTGTTGTCACTATTATTATTCTAATTTATACAGAAACCATGTGATGACTCACGGCTGTGTCTGTAAGTGTGTTTACGTTTGTATTTGATTGTTTTCTATATACAGTTGCTCTTCGGAGCAGGTCTATTTTACAGATAAATATATATGAAAAGAACAATGAGATTTATTGATCCGCTCAAGTGTTTTTAATGCAGTATCTCTTTATTACAAAGCCTTTATTAGTCAAAGCAGCTCTGCTTGTGCTGAACGTCCTCTGATTTGACACCGGTGGGAACATGTTCGGCGGGATCTGTGTGTGTTTGAGAGGCGTTTGACTCATGAGAATCTGTCCAGACGTGCATCTTTATGCCATGAACGCGCTGTGAACAGTTTAATATCTTTGTGAAAGTCAACAAATAAATTCTCTTTAAATGACGTGACGTGTGGAGGCGTTTCTCTCTGAATGAGGGTGTGTGTGTGTGTGTGTGTGTTTGAGATGTTCAGATATAAGATCCAAAGAAACTGAATAGGTTTCCTATGAAACAAAACTTTTTTGTCAACGGATGCTCATAGTTTCTGTACAATGCAGGATTCTGACATTTTAGGAGCTCAATCTGTTGTATTTTATTAATTCCCAAGTCTAGAAAACACTCTTTTCAAATCAAACTTGCTCGTTTTTTTTCAAAGCTCAAATGTTCTTCAATGAAAAAAACAGCTGTTGAGGTGACTTTCAGTTGTTCTATCTTAAAGCTTGTTTTAGATCATTTTAAGTCATTTTGAGGCCCCTAGTGGACCCGGGACCCCTGGTTGAGAAGTGGCGTTAGTGACTCACAGAAGCTTCTGGTTGAGTGTGTTTAACCCGCAGCTCTCAGACATTAAACACGCAGCTGAGTCAACACTCCTGATAAAGACTCGAGCGATACTCTCCATACACAGCTGCCCACTGCATACGGCCTTCACACACACACACACACACACACACACACACACACACACACACTTCACTGACGAGTGTGTGTGTGTGTGTTACGTATACGCTCCTCCTGTGAAGAGCTAATAGCTGATCACAAATATAATGAGAGATGATTTATCAGTGTACAAACACAGAATGAGCAAATCTGAGAGGGAAAGAATGAGGAAGCAAACTGATTATTATCTGTTCAGTAACGAGTTCCGCAGTGTTTAACTATATCTAATGACGATGATGCAGCTGAAGACAACGCCTCGTTCCCAAGCGCTTCACTCAACAGCCATAATTATCCTGTAAACATTCTACAAATGTACTATTCATATACGGATTTAATTTTTTTAAATCTCAAATGAATTGGACGGTTCGTTCTTCATTCTGACTATTGAGACCCCAGAAGAAGTCTAGATGATTATTCTGTAAATGTATAACTGAATAACTCACTTAACTATTTAACCCTTGGTTATTCTACACCTGAAATTCTGGGTTACGTTTCACACTGATCACAATTTACCCAAGGTATTATGGGTCATTCCGTGAAATTGGTGTGTTTTCCACTTTTTCTTGAAAAATTTAATTGAAATTGAATAGAAAAATACAATAAGTTTAATAAATATTTGTTAAATATCCATGAAATTGTGACCCCTTAAAATAACAGGAAAGTCTTAGGCTATGTAATGTATTATTTTTCTACCTCATGTTTTGGTCAACCCCGTTACCAACACAAAGGTTACTATAGTTTAACTAGATAAAAAAGTTAGTCGAGACAAACTTTAAGTTGGCTTGAGAAAGCCAGAAAAGTTTTAAAAAGTTTGAAAAGTTTATAAAGTTAAAAAAGTTTGAAAAGTTTTAAAAGTCTAAATCGTTTTAAAAAGTTTTAAGTTTGATGGTTTTCAGTCTGAAATAGTTTGAAGTCTAAAGTAGTTTTAAAATATTAAAGTTTGAATGTTTTGAAGGCAATATCAGAGATAGATTTTTTAGCATGATACATTTTACTAGCAAACGTGTTTACCATTTTATTAACATGATTCTAGGATGTTTCTGGCATGATTAGCAAGTTGTTAGCATGTTGCTAGCATGTTTCTAACGTGATTAGCAAGTTGCTAGCAAATTTCTAGCATGATTAACAAGCTGCTAGCATGTCTTTACCATGATTAGCAAGTTGTTAGGATAGTTGTTAGCATTGTTTCTACCATGATTACCAGGTTGTTAGCATGTTTCTAGAATGATTAGCAGGTTGCTAACATGTTTCTAGCATGATTAGCAGGTTGCTAACATGTTTCTAGCATGATTAGCAGGTTGCTAACAGGTTGCTAGCATGATAAGCAAGTTGTTAACATATTTTTAACATGATTAGCAGGTTGCTAACATGTTTCTAGCATGATTAGCAAGTTGTTAACATTTTGCTAGAATGTTTCTAGCATGATTAGCAAGTTGCTAACATGTTTCTAGCATGATTAGCAGGTTGCTAACATGTTTCTAGCATGATTAGCAGGTTGCTAACAGGTTGCTAGCATGATAAGCAAGTTGTTAACATATTTTTAACATGATTAGCAGGTTGCTAACATGTTTCTAGCATGATTAGCAGGTTGCTAACATGGTTCTAGCATGATTAGCATGCTAGCATGATAAGCAAGTTGTTAACATATTTTTAACATGATTAGCAGGTTGCTAACATGTTTCTAGCATGATTAGCAGGTTGCTAACAGGTTGCTAGCATGATAAGCAAGTTGTTAACATATTTTTAACATGATTAGCAGGTTGCTAACATGTTTCTAGCATGATTAGCAAGTTGTTAACATTTTGCTAGCATGTTTCTAGTATGATTAGCAGGTTGCTTGCAGGTTGCTAGCATGTTTTTAGCACGATTAGCAAGTTACTAGCATGATTCTGGTTGGCATAGATAGATAGATAGTATTGATTAGATGATAGATAGATAGATGAGTTTGAATGAGTTTAAATGGATTAGAAATACAGTACATAGAAGGGAAGCTTGACTGAGTCTTAAAGGATTCTGGGAGTTCTGACAAGTTCATTTGAACATTCTGTCAATGTAAGTCTATGGGATTTTTCCCCGTTTTAATCGTCATTTTTAGGAAAATCTTAAGTCCAATCAGTTAGAAAAGATGCAGCACACTCGGTCGGATCAGTCTGAAGATCTGGGCTGAGTTTGGAGTTTGTAGAGTTAAAGCTCTAGGACGAGTTAGAGTTTATCATTTTAGTCTCAGAAGAAGAATAATAACTAAGTTTAAGTCGGATTTCAGTAAGTTGGCTTTCTCAAGTCAGCTTAATTAAAACTCATATGCCTGAATGATATAGGCACTGGCTCAATAATATACAGAGTGTTGACCTTTAAAATGTTTGAATTTAACACAGACAATCTTTAAAAACAGGGCCAAACTAATCAATGTCATCCCTGTTACCCACTCTAAAAAGTAACAGGTTTGACTATTTCAAATTTGCTCATTGCTAACTAATAGTCACGTTCACAAAAGCACATATTGTACGCTTTGAAAGGATTTTACCTGTAGATACTGATCATATTAAATGTAAGAAATAACTTTACATTTACATTTTAAAAATGGTAACAGGATTGACATTGCACGATGTCCCCCTTCTCAGCCAAGCCTCGTAAATCATCAAAAACAGAACATTATAGAGGAGTGAGAGAAACATGCTTGTGTTTTAGTGTTGGAATCCTGAATGAGAGATGATGGAAACTCCTAGAAACGACGTCACTTGAATGTACATTATTTTACAAGGGTTTTTGATGAGGGTAACAGGGCTGACATGAAATCAGGGGACACCAATAAAATGATTTATATTTTATAGAACAAAATGCATACTTATGCCAAAAACATTGCTTAACAATGAGACTATATTTAGAACGATATGCAAATGTGATGTTTATATCACTTTGCCTTCATTTTGCAAATTAAAAGTCCTGCTGAAAAAGAAAAATCTTAGTGAGGGACAGGCCAAAAACCTCACACTTACCAGCATAAATAATTTAATTGACTTATCTGATGTAATATTAATGAAAGCATACATAGTATTATGTTTCTAAATTGCACATTTGTTATATTAACATTTGTGTTATATGAATTCTATGTTTGATGATTTCTTAGGGATGAGGAAGGCACCGATTTTATGAAATGACCCTTATGCTGCTTTCAGTTTACCTTAGAAATCAGCAGTCGGAGCTGGGAATGACATCAGACCGTGTTCCAGTAGAGAAGTCTAAAACCCAAGATGGACACCACTGTCAATTAAAAGTCAATTAAAAACAGATCAAAAGTGGTATTTTAACAGATAACGCCATAGTGTCATGTCCACAAATATGGGTTGGTTAATCCTGTGTGCACCACTGAGCAAATAAACTATATATTTACCTGCTGTTTCTCTTCTGTTGATGCACTGAGCAGCCATATTGGATTCCGAAGTTGGAGTTGTTGCGATTTCAAGTCGGAAATCCAACTTGTGAGGGTTTTCCAATTAAAAGTTCCTACTGGGAACTCGGAATTTCCAACTTTTGAGTACAAATGGAAATCAGCGCTAAACCTGGGTAAAAAACACTGGGGTAACGGCCTTGTTTCCATATTCGTAACGTTAGTGTCATTGATTGGCTGAAGGCAGCACGTGACATGTTTACATAAAGGATCTATCATTGAACATGCTACATATCCCAACTGCTGTTAAGTAATAGCTCCAATTTTTATCCCCCCCCCCCCCCAAATGCTGAAATGACCGTTTATAAACGTATGAGTTTGGTGAATCACCTGAAGTGCACTTTTTTTTTATATCAACTGAAGCATCGTGTTAAAAGCGGGTTTAAAATGACAATAACCCGGGGTTAATTGCAGTGTAAAAAGTCCTTATGAACGTGAGGCAGACGTCATTAGTGTCTTTCTGCATGTGCGGACTTGTCTGTGTCTCTCCGTCTCCATAAATTCCCGTCCGCAAGCCGTTACCTGTGAACCGCTCTTGGTGCCGTTACTAAACACAAAACCAGCCTTAAAGGAGCAGTTCACCCAACAACTATCATTCTGTCATCATTTATTCTCCTTCATGTCATGCATGACTTTATTTGTTCTGTGGAACATAAATATTTGGAAAAATGTATCTGAAAATCAGCGGGGTGTAGTGTTCGTCAACTGATCCTCATTTGTGCACAGTTCTGTATAAAATCATACAGGTTTGAAGTGAATGAATAGATGATGACAGAATATGCATTTTTGGGTGAACTATCCCTAATGAATAACTGTACAGTCAACACACATAAAACACATTCTTAGCTGCGTCTTTACTGTACTTTACATCAGAGTGACTCATGAGTGATTCTGACTCAACCAGTTCCAGTTCAAACTCACTGTGTTTGTGTGTCATTTATATATGTATGTCGCAGACACACACACGTTACGTTTGTTTAACTTTATTATTAAGGACATTACATAGACTTCTATTGACTTTCCATCAGGTTAATGATACTTTCTAAACCCCCACCTCTAAACGTACCCATCACAGAAACATGTGCAGAACACTAGATTCACTAGATTTATAAGCTTTTTAAACTAGTGCGGATCAGTCAAATGACTCACCAGTGGGTGGTAATATTATTTCACGATATAAGTGAGGATATTTGGCTCTTACAAGTATAGTTAAACAAGTACACACACACACACGCAGTCAGTTTATTGGGCTTTTCCCTGTAATGTAATAAAGGCCTGTCGTTACAGCTGCTTGACGTCACGCTGTCATGGCAACCAGCCTGCGTTTCATTAAAACACTGCAGCGAGTCCCTGCGAGACTTTATGTCTTTATCTTTATTTCAATGAGCAAGAAAACACAGCAGAGAAATCTGACATCAGAAACCAAACAACAATTTGTTTGTGTAAAATTGTATATAAAATATATCAATACTATAGTAAATAATTTATACATATACATAGGCAGTCAGAAGGTACTGAACAGCAAGATTTTTTATGTTTTTTAACACAGAAAGTCTCTTCTGCTCACTGAGCTTGCATTTATTTAATCCAAAGTACACATATTTTTACTATTTAAAATAACTGCAATAACTGAAAAATTTAAAAATGTAATTTATTTCTGTGATGCGCAGCTGAATTTTCAGCATCATTACTCCAGTCTTCAGTGTCACATGATCCTTCAGAAATCATTCTAATATGCTGATTTGCTGCTCAACGAACATTTCTGATTATTATTATTATCATCAATATTTAAAATAGTTGTGTACATTTTATCAGGATTCTTTGATGAACCGAAAGATCAAAAGATCAGCATTTATCTGAAATAAAAATCTTTTTTTATTAGATAAATGCTGTTCTTCTGAACTCTCTATTCAGGGAAACCTGAAAAAACAACAACAACAACAATATAACAATAAAAAAATCAGTATATTAGAATGATTTCTGAAGGATCATGTGACCTGAATAATGATGCTGAAAATTCAGCTTTCATCACAGAAATCAATTACATTTTAACAGATATTCAACTAGAAAACAGTTATTTTAAATAGTAAAAATATTTCAGAATTTTACAGTTTTTGCTGAACTTTGGATCAAATAAATGCAGGCTTGGTGAGCAGAAGAGACTTTAAAAAACTTGAAAAACTTTTGACTGGTAGTGCATTATTTTATCTTACTTTTAATAAACTTCTATAAAAGTGGGCGCGGCCATTTGTAAGTCTGGTTTCTGGTGTCATTAGCTGTACAAAACAACTTATTTTGCCCCTTGATATTGCAAACGGGTGTGCCTTATCATTTGAACGTGTTATCTTAATAGTGAACACACACTGCTTTGTAGTGCAAGCGGTTTTGTTTACTGAAGAGGAAGTCTGGTACATTCGTGGTTAAGGCTCGATGGTATGCAATTTTTGTCACTGTTTTCACATTATTGTAAGGGGTAGGCTCAGGTGTAGACGTTGATAAAAACAAATGACTCGAACCCATAACCTTGGCGTTGCAAGCGCATGCTGCGCGCCTTGGGCTCCAGGATTGATCCGTAAGTACACATGAGCTTCAGTAATATTTTGTCTCTTTCTCACAGGTATCTGCATGAATCCGCCTACGCGAAACACCCACGCGCGCGCTTATCAGCGCTTGATCGCAGCGCCGGACCTGCTGAACCAGCCTCTGAGACACAAACAAAGAGGCCGTGATTGACAGCACCAGCCTGTTTGTGTTTCTTGGGAAACGTCTTACTGGAGCGTCACTTACGGTCAGCGCTGGGCTGGGAGAGGAGGAGGAGTCACGGGCTCCTCGGCACCTCCTCCTGCAAACCGGCGCGTTCTGCTCTAGACTGAACAACGCTGGCTCTGGGCTCTGGGCTCTGGGCTCTGATCTCAGCACAGTTTGCTCGACAGGAATCTTGTCGTTGCGCTCGCACAATCACAGGACGCCCTTGAAGTCGCAGTAGCCCCGATGTGAACTTCCTCTGTTCAGACAGGACATGCACAACAGCGAAACTCTGAAAACCACAGCGCTGCGTTGCTTCGAGAACATTTGCGCAATCCGAGGCACATGCAAATTTCCCGCGGCGGGGGGTTTATTGCGGCGGGCGTGTCGAAACGAGCGCAGCCGATCGTGGATGTTCAGTGCGGTTAGATTGTGACGCATGTGAACGCGTTTACTGACTCAATTAGAATTCACACAGATATGAATGAGGCCGACAGCGCGCTCATTGACGGCTGTTTGGGTTACTTATTTATCTAAGAGATAACCTGCTAATGGTACACTAGTCAGCGGTGGGTAAACACAGACGGACACACCTGCGTTTATGACACACAGCAGCTGCTGCATGTGAACCGCACACATGAACTCGTGAACTTCCGGTAGCCGCGCTCAGCACGGCTTTAACTGTTAAGGTGAGGTGCAGTGTGTGTGTGTGTGTGTGTGTGTGTGTGACGAATGCATCAGCGCAGGGATTTCCCCACAACACTAAACTGTGTTTCCTACCTCAACCATCACTAGTACTAACGAGCTGAGGACAGGGTTGCCAAGTCCGCGGGTTTTCTGCAGAATTGGGCTATTTTAACCCTGTTGCTGCTGGTTGAAGCGATCCCCAAAACGTGATATTTATTCCCTGAAATGCAAATTTTACCAGTGAAACCCTGCCAAAAAACGTGTATTTTACACAGACTGTAAAAAATATGGACGTAGTGTCCGTGACGTCACCCGTAGGTTTCTGAAGAGCATTTTTGAAGCTCTTAGTGGGCGGGAGTCGGCCGTCGCCATCTCGGAATCGCGTCCCTGCACGTCACTCCCAGATAATCGAAAATGGGCAAAGAGGCGGGACGTGGGTGGAGCTGGTTGCCGAAACCACACCCGCCTAGTGCGACGGTGGTGACAGCAGCGGCAATCCACCTGTCACTCAAGTGGCCACGCCCTAAATTATGCAGAATTTTAAGGCTTAATGTAATTTAAACGGATGAGTTAATAAAAAAATTCAGCCCCCTCACAGTTGACATCAAGGGAAAATTAGCTACACAGACCATTACTTGTACCAGGCGGTAAACATTTTTTTCTGCTGTAAAGTTGGCCATTTTAACATGGGGAGTCTATGGGATTGATTCCCTTTTGTAGCCAGTCTCTAGTGGCCAGTTGATGAATTGCAGATTAAGTCACTTCCGTGTTGGTTTCAAGAGGGAGACCGGGAGGTTGCCGCTTGGTATTTTACCCTGCAGAACTAGGGTGGCGACTTGTTCGACACGTTGCATATTGAGAAAATGTCCCTCATTTTCATCAGTCTGTTGGTTTTTAATTGTCATAATTTAAAATTCTTTTGACTTTTTATTAATTATTTTTTTTGCGGTATCCACTGTAAAAAATTTGTTGGTTCAACTTAAAATAATTTGTTACCCTGCTACCTTAAAATTTTAAGTTCAGTCAATTCAAAAAAAGTTCATTCAACTTCAAATTTTAAGGCAGCTGGGTAACAAGCCCAAGTTTAACAAACCAAATTTTTTGTTTAGTCAACTCAAATATCTAAGCTGTCACTAAGTACAACTTAACATGTCAAGTTGACTCAACAAATTGTGTTTTTTTACAGTGCAGTTTTCACACAAAGGATGCACGGATCTCATCAAGTGATCTAGCACCACCGACATAAATGGCAAATGCACACAGAAAAACACGACTTTCTTCTTACTTTAATCATTAATTTAAGGTGGTTTCTATTCTCTTCACTCTCATACAAAACGTATGTGCTTTATCTCGCTTGCATGTGCGTGCTCAGAAACATAAATACGCGCATATGACAACGGATGTAAATCTGTATTTACATATAGTAAATGTATGTCTCGCACATGTTCCACAAAATCACATCTACTATCTCACAACTGATCTGTTGCCAGGTTACCCTTCTCTAAACGTGATTGGGCTAGTTTTAAGTAGCAATTGGGTGGGATTTGTTGTGAAAACCTGGCAAGTCTGCCTATGGCAGTTAAACCAGATTGCGTTATTCAGATAGATATAAGCATGCCAACAGTTTAACTAATTTTAAGTAACTTATTCAGCATGAGTACTCCCTTCAAACTGTTAAACACCCTAGCTACCACTTAACAACCACCCAGAACATCCAGCATCTAACTAACAACAACCCAGAAACATTAGCAACCACCTAATAACCAAACAGAACAGCACTCAGAACGTCGCAGGGGTTCTGGTCCTTACCTTCATTTAAATAAGAACTAAATTACAGAGATTTCAAGCTGTGTAAATGAGCATGATCATCAAACTCCATAACTGTGTTTGTCTAGTTATGACACGCTGTGAAATACGTTCTGGGGTAGAACATAATCATTACACAAATAAAGCAGTGGATCTGAACAGAACATGATCAGACACATTAATCAGTGTGTGTGTGTGTGTTTAGGGTGCGTCTTATATCAAGCACTGCTGATGGTTGAGGAACTTTGGAATTCCTCTTTCGGTTCAGAACTAGCTGACACATGCAGACCAGCATTAGCACAAGAGTGTGTGTGTGTGTGGGTGTGGGTGAGGGAATGTAGGCCTGTGTGTGTTTGTGTTTGAGAGTGAGTTTTGTGTGTGTGAGTATATGTGAGTGTAAGTAAGAGTGTGTGTGTGTGTGTGTGTGTCGGAGGCGCTTGATTATCAGCACGGCAGGACGTGGGAAGACCTGAGATCTTTGACACGGACACACTGTGAGATTCTCAGCGCTCCCACTGAACGTCTTCACACTCTCACCGTCATCGTGAAACATCGCGCTGAATATTCAGCTGAAAAACACACACTCATTCACCAGATGAAGGAGAACACGAGGCCTCGGGCTGAAAGATCATCAGATGAAATCCTGTCTGATTCACACTGGCGTTTTGAAGCGTCTCTGGATTGGCAAATGAGGAAAAGTTTTGAATGATGGAATATTTAAATGAAAAGAATATTTCAATAACTTTCATTGAGATTTCCATGCTTTGGTTGAAAAAAAAAAAAACCCTCAGTCTTGAAAATGATAATGTTATCAAAATTATAATGAATAAGAGGTGGTCCCAAAACTTTTTATTAAACTAAATGCTTTAAATATTAATAATAACATTCCCTTTTATTAAAATATAGCATTTTCTAAACTACAATCAAGCACATTTTGTTTTATAATTATAATAAAATACTTCTATAATAAATTATGAAATTATACAATTTTGTAATAAAATGGCAAATATAGTTTTCTACTGTTTAAGAAAAAAACTGTAAAGAAGATTCGCGAAATCGCTCCGAAATCCTGATATGAACCAAACGATTCGTGAACTATGATTTCAGATCAGGACTCGGAGCGTGGGTCACGAATCATTTAGATCGGAACTTTGCGTATCGCGAATCATCTGATTTAGATCGGGACTTCAAATCGGTTAGGGCTAGAAGGAACACAGCTCCAGCTACTGGGCATGCGCACGTCATTCCCCTGGTGAAAAAACCAGCACATGCTGGTTAGGTATGTTTTGATGCTGGTTTAAGCTGGTCCTTTGCTGGTTTTTGCTGGTCATGTTGCTGATCAAGGACCAGCTTGAACCAGCATCAAAACATACCTACCAGCATATGCTGGTTTTTTTTCACCATGGTCTAACGTTATTTTTGTCACACTGTACAACAATACAACTGTTTTGGTATTATAGTAAGGGCTAAGTTTAGGGTTAGTGTAGGCGTAGACATAAAAACACAATCCAACAGGTAGAACCATTCATTTGATTGTTAGTTTCCGGTCGGAGCTGTGTCCTCTAGTACGATGCTTTGTTGTGGAAACGGACTAGCTAGTCACGACTGTTTCCCGAACACATGTCCGTTTGAACCACCTTTAGTTCAACAATGTATGGCCGTTGTTGATGACGTCACAGAGTAATAACTTCTTATATAACTAATAACTTCTTTTATAGATCTCTAAAATGCAGCTATTTTGAACATGGCACCTGATTTACTAATTTACTATGTTTTGTTCCCTGTCATTTCGCTCTATTTGATGTTCGATTCGTCGCGGGTTCCCTCTTACGTCATACTCCGGGGTTCCCTTAGGCATTTATGCGCATGCGCACTATTCATAAACGGCGCTTACAGAGGACGCGTAAAAATACATAATTAAAATGCATTTATAGTTAGATAGAATTGAAGATAAAGACTGCACTGCGTGCTAGCTTGCTTACTGTGCAGAAGAGCATAGTGTATTGAACCGATATGTCTTACTAACAAGGAACTAATGCTGCTAGCCACAGGTGGAGAGCTGTAGTTCCAACCACGCAAGTTTGTGACGCTGTTTGCGAATGTTCGTTTGGACTATGGTTGAACTATGTTGGTAACGACAGAACTTGCGACCATACTGGCTGACGATGCTTTTGGGAAATTTTTGGTTCATCTGTTACTCTTTTCGCATCTTCAGCCACGTTCACACAGCAGCAGAACACGGTTGTCAATACCAGATTTTTTTTCTTAATACGGTTACGTTCACACACAGTACGGTTATTTACGGGTGTGACAACCGTATTCTATAACCGAACTCACGCCTGTAAATGTTCAGGACTCAAAACCGCATTCTTGGAACACGCGCGCTGTGTGAACGGAACAGGACTGAACAACCAGTGTCTGTCACGTCATTCAGCGTGTGAGAGATTTGGGGGTAATTTGGGCTTTCGGTAACTTACAGCGTCGGGAAATGAGCTGTGTCGTCTCCAATTTGTATATCCGGTCTCCACCGGAGCCGCTCCTCCCGTCAGTTTCGTGTTCCGCTCCGCTTCACATGTAAAAGCCGCTGTGGGTTAATGAGGATTTGATGGATGAACTCGCGGCTCGATTTGACTGTTGTCGTGTCAGAAAGTGGTAACACTTTCAGTTTTACGGTTGTCTTTGATATTGCTTTGGTCACTGTTACTATAGTTACTCGTAAATAATACCGGCTTGACTCCTGTTGCCCGTTCACACTGACACTATTCGAAAAGCGACTGTAAGCTGCTGTGTGAACGGGACATTCCGAGACTCACAACCTCATTACTACTTCCTAAGCTGGATTGTTTGCTGACATTAACTGAAATAAGTGAGAAAGGTATGATGTTTTTTTGAATTGCGTGAAACAAAATTAAACACTTATTTCACAGATACATTGTCTTAATAATTCAAGCCCTTTTTTAAACTTCTTCAGGAGCTTTGCTATTTTTAAGGATTTTCCAGGCCTTAAATTTCAAAAGCTCAAATGTGACCCTGGACCACAAAACCAGTCATAAGTGTCAATTTTTCGAAATTGAGCTTTATACATCATCTGAAAGCTGAATAAATCAGCTTTCCATCGATGTATGGTTCGTTAGGATTGGACAATATTTGCCAAGATACAACTATTTCAGTATCTGGAATCTGATGGTCCAAAAAAATCTAAATATTGAGAAAATCACCTTTTGTTGTCCAAATTAAGTTCTTTTCAATGCATATTACTAATTAAAAATTAAGTTTTGATATATTTACAGTAGGAAATTTACAAAATATCTTCATGGAACATGATCTTTACTTAATTTCCTAATGATTTTTGGCATAAAAGAAAAATCTATAATTTTGACCCATACAATGTATTTTTGGCTGTTGCTACAAATAAACCCCAGCGACTTAAGAGTGGTTTTGTGGTCCAGGGTCACAAATTCAAATTCTTTAAGCACCTCTGATTTTAATAATGCATTAGTAACTAAGATTAATAAGTGATATTGTTCATTCTTAGTTCATGTTAACTAAAGTAGTATTATAAAGTGTTAACAAAAATTGTCTTGTTTTAAAATTATAATAAAATTCTTCCATGATAAATTATGAAATAAGAAACCATCTGTCTGTTTTTATTTTTACTGAGGTTTCACTGCTTTTGTTCAAATATAATATTTGCTAAAGGTCCCTTTTTAATATAAAATTATAATTTTTCAAAGTTTTCAAACTTATAAGTATTTCTATAATAAGTCATCAATTAAGAAATGGCAAAATACAATGATTTAAATATTAACTAATGTAATTAGCCAAAAAAAAAAATATATATATATATGTTTCAGTTTTATTTCAGCTGAACTTTACAACCCGGTTGCTGTTTCTTGTAACTGATGGTTGTGGCGCCACCATGTGTCCAAACTCAGAAACACAGTTCACTTAGGCTGGAGAAAGACGTTGACTTCACAGCAGTATAAAACAAAATCCATCTTTAATGCAAATGCACAGCAGTATACAGTGGTTTGTTCATGTGTAGAGGTTACTCTGGAGCTCGCTGACTCGTGTGATCTTCTGCAGCACGTCTGCGCTGGGATTCTGATCCAGCTGCAATCGAGAGACAGACACTGAGTCTCGTGAGACGAGAAGCGGTGAAACGCAGAGAATCCTCACACTCACACTCACCTTTAGCACGGCGCTCACAGCCGCTCTGTACGTCTGCATGGTGAGCGAATCCGGCTGGAGCACGTCGCTGTAGCACTGGTAGAGAACGGCCGCGATCCGCTGAACCTGACAGTGGCTGAGCACTGAACACACACCACAGTACATTTAAAGTTGGGTCAAAAGTAATCAAAGTAATCAGAATACATCACCTGAAGGGAGTAATCTAAAGGACATTTTCATCATGTAATTTGTAATCAGTAAGTGACGTACCTGCCGCAGCCAGTCCAGTGCTGATGTTGGGCTGCTCGAGCGGAGGACACGCGACGGGACCCTTGTGCGCTCCGGTCCTCAGAGAACGCAAGAAGGGCACGCTGCTCCCACTCAGGTAGTCTGGTGTTTTATATTCAGCCGCACTGCAGTCAGAGAGAACGGTCACCGTCAGATCCCTCGTCTGAACGCAGCCGAACACCTGCGGACGAAAACCACACGCGTGAGCCGCACGTTCACGTTCAGACATGATGTAAACGCTCTCTGCGTTAGCGCTTCACCTTCTCCGTCCACTGGAACAGCTGATCTTCAGCCACGTAACACGAGCACTGGCATATCAGCACCTGCGCAGAACACGGCACACGTTAAACACGCAGTCAGGAATCATGCTCAGTCATTTTGATCTGGACAGGATTTTCTTTTCCCCAAAAATGCTAGTTAATGTTATCACATAGGACTAAAACTGACTTTGTGAGAAACTGTATAATTTTTGCACTTCTTTTAAAGATTTTTGTTTCCATAACAGTTGCCAGGTTGTGAAGATAAAGTGAAACACTGGGTAGAAAAGAGAGAAACTCTGACTGAGGGATTTAAGCTCTTGACATCTGGCAACCACACATGAAAACTCATGGAGGTTTAGATTTTTTCTCCTGTTTTTGCTGAAAAAATAGAATATTGAGAGTTGTTTAAACTATATTTTAGTCTTGTCTTCAATCGACAGCAAAACTGACCAGCCTTTTTAAAATTCTTGTAAATCTCTCATGATGCTATATCATCACCAAATTATTTATTTAGTGTCTAAATTCAGATCAGTGAAGCCTGTGATCAATCCGCTTCAAAAACAATTACAAAACCTGTGTAAACGTAAAGAAAACAAGATTGATCCAAGAGATTTACAAGCCATTTTAAAATGCTGGTCAATTTTCAGAAGCACAACAATTCATTTTGTCAGTCATTTATTAATCTAGTCTTAGTCCTGTTTCAGTTTTTATCATATTTTCTCAACCCGTCCTGTTATTTGTTTAGTCACGTTTTAGGTGAGTAACGATCGGGATTTCAGTCTAGTCTGAGTCAATGAAAACTTGCTCACATTTTAGTCATGCTGCATAATGGTTAAACTGATAATCACACTTATAATCATAATTACAGATCAGGATTGCTGTCAGTGAGAAAAGACTGAGAATTACTGCACTTTCACCTATAAGCACATTTGGTTTCCTGATTTATGATCAGAAATAGAAACACACTTGATATTATGAAAACTGGTAAAACTCAGAAGGGAAAACAGTGACATTCCTAATAATAACGTCAAATCATTACAAATTATAGCCATGACTTTTCTTGAAAACGACAACAAAAATGTCTTTTTATTGTGACACAGATGTGCATTCATTCAGCCTCATCTGAGCAGAATCTGTTAATAAACATCACTAAACTCCAACTTACATGTGTGTGGATGTTTTCAGATTGTCAGCGTTTTTTCTGCAGTGTAAGAGAGAGGTTGTGTGCGAATGGTTGCCAGGTTATGAAAATAAAATAAAAAACTGGGCATAAAAGAGAGTTGCTCTGATTTAGGGATTTAAGCTCTTGACATCTGGCAACCACACACATGAAAACTCATGGAGGGTTAGATTTTTCTCCTTTTTTTGCTTAAGAGTTTGGATATAGAGTTTTTATTTTTTAACCTACATTTTAGTCTTGTCTTTATTCAACAGCAAAACTGAAGCCTTACTAAAATCTGTATAAATCTCTCATGATGCTATATTATCACCGAATTATTTATTTAGTGCCTAAGCTCAGATCAGTGAAGCCTGTGATCAATCAGCTTCAAAAACAAATCCAAAACCTGTGTAAATGGACAGAAAACACGCTGATAAATAGGTTGAATCCAAAAAATTTACAAGCCATTTTTGAAATGCTGGTTATTTTATTAATCTAGTTTTAGTCCTGAGTCAGATTTTATCATATTTTAACAACCTGTCCTGTCATTTGTTTAGTCACGTTTTAGGTGAGTAACAATCTGGGCATTTCAGTCTAGTTTTAGTCAATGAAAACTTACATTTTAGTCATGCTGCGTTATGGTTAAATTAATAATCACAGTTATAACCACGATTACAGATCAGGATTGTTGTCAGTGAGTAAAGACTTATTAATAGACTTATTAAAGAATTGTTAAACTTTTAGTTGAAAATGATGAAAACTGGTAAAACTCAGAAGTGACATTCCTAATAATAACTTCAAACTGTTCCAAATTATAGCCATGACTTTTTCTGAAAACAACAACTAAATTGTCTTTGTATTGTGGCACAGATGTGCATTCATTCAGCCTCATCTGAGCAGAATCTGTTAAAAAACATCACTAAACTCCAACTTACATGTGTGTGGATGTTTTCAGATTATCAGTGCTTTTTCTGCAGTGTAAGAGAGGTTGTGTGCGGATGGTTGCCAGGTTGTGAAGATAAAATAAAACACTGGGCATAAAAGAGCTGCTCTGATTGGGGGATTTAAGCTCTTGACATCTGGCAACCACACACATGAAATCTCATGGAGGTTTAGATTTGTTCTCGTTTTTTGCTGAAGAAAATAAACAGTAAATTTGGAAATAGAGTGTTTTTATTTTTTAAACTACACTGCAGTCTGTGTCTCGTCTTGTCTCGTCACCAACAAATTTTTTGGTCATAGTTATTGTTAATAAACGAACATTGTTCCCTACCGATGGACTGTTTTTCTGCTGGTACAGGATGCAGGACGGCTCTCCGGGGCCCGGGGCCGTGTCCGGCCGGCCCGATCCGTGGCTGCGCTCATTCCACAGCGACACCCATCCGACCGCCGTCCATCCGCCGGAGCTCAGCACGTACGCCGAGATGAAACCTGAAAAACAGGACAGCTGTGTCTCAAACCGAGGGTCGTGTGAAGGATCTGCAGCGTCTGGAGTCTGACGACTCACCGGTGGCGTTCGGACCCACAGCGATGATCAGATCCGAACACGGCACAGATCCGCCGTCTGTCTGTGAGAGCCAATGAACATGAACGGACCTGGAAGAAACCAGCAAACACAGATGATACATATATATATATATATATATATATATTCACATTATACATACTATAATCCTACTTTATGTATACCACATCCAACTTTATATTATGTCCAACCTATATCGAACGTTATATGTATTATATCGGACTAAACGCAGTTCAATAGACCGACATGACGTGTGAATTGAGTGATCAATACAGCGATGATCAGAAACACGTGATCAATACACAGCATCAGAAACACATGCGCTGAACTGAAACCGAAAGTACCGTGTGTTTATTCAGTCTCTTTTCAAACTGATGATGAAACAAGACTTTGGCTGCAATGTTACAGACTGACACGGGCTGTTACATTATGAATAAACATGATACATTGTTTCACCTTTTCTCTTCTATTTCGCGTCGGATCTGTTCATCTTCCTCGTTTTCATTCGTCATGTCATCATACTCATCCTCTTCAACAGCTCTCGAGTACACCGATAAAACTTCACCGAAAAATGTGGCCATATTAGACGATTTAGGAGATTAATTCATTAAATACAACTTGAAGGTGCTGTGTAATGATCGCCGCTCCGCTATTAGCCTGACACACACCGGAAGTACTGGCTGCAGTTTTACGACAAAAGACTTTTATTTTGTTTTTAAGTTTAGTCACCTCAACACAGCCGTGTGACAATCCGTGTGAAAAAACTTTTAATAATAATAAATAATAAATAAATAAATTAATAATATTGTTAATATGTGACCCTGGACGACAAAAAGTAGCTTCTAAAGTAGCTTACCCAAAGTCTTAAGTAGCACGGGTATATTTGCAGCAGTAGCCAACAATACATTGTTTGGGTCAAAATGATCAATTTTTCTTTTATGCCAAAAATTCATTAGGATAGTAAGTAAAGGTCATGGTCCATTAAGATATGTTGTAAATTTAATACCGTAAATATATCAAAACTTAATTTTGGTTTAGTAATATGCATTGCCAAGAACTTTGCTAAAACCTTGCTTCGGGTCACATGATTATTTTTATTATTATTAACGTCAGTGTTGAATCACAACTCACAATCAGAATCTCACTTTTTTTGTAGATAATAGATTTTATCTTTAAAATTATACTTGAATCTTTACAGCTTTGTGAAATGTCCGGATAATCACCTGCAGACTCTGTATTTATTTTGAAATTGGTATATAATATTATTGGTATATAATATTTTGAAAGCCAAAATATTAAATGCCATGGATGAATATTTACTGAGTAACCCACTATTTTGTAGGGGGGGTCAAAATGGCAATTTTCACCTGAAATTTAACATGGGAGTCCCCACATTTGGGAGGGGACTATGTGAGTGTACAACATCAAACCCTCACTCTGGATGATGATAATCATTTATCTGTCTACGAAGAATGTTGCAAGCCTGTCTCCAGCGATAGTATTGTTTCAGAACATCACCAGGATGGAGAAGTCCCATAGCCTTGAAGGATCCTTAGATCCTTCCATGCAAATTATTGTGGTGTGTTTAAATTTTATGTTTGTTTTTAATTTCATTTATAATCATTTATTTACATAATTATTCATAATCATTTTACAATCATTAGTCATTCACATAATTCATATTTATTTATTTATTTGATTATGTAAGTATTTATCATTTATTCATTTATTCATATATATTATTCATTTATATGTTTTTATTTTTATATTTCTTATTATTTTCCTTGCTTATGCATTTTCATTATTGTTCAGTTCCATGATTGTGGGGTTTCATGAATTGTTTGGTCTAAGAAATAGATAACGGGGATGTTTATGGAAATTCAAGGTTTATGGGATGTTGAATCCGTCTGATGTATCATTGTTCTTTGAGCTGTACTCCCCAGACGAAGTCTGAACATTGAGACATACGCAACTAAAACTGTTCAATAAATTCTGTTATACCTTTTTTTACCATCATCACTTCGTCTCCTGCTTCTGCTCTTTTCTGGCTTCCATCGGTCAACTTCCTAACTGACAGAAACCTGCTGTTAGTGGGGTTGGGGTAACTACAGCTTGCTGACTAGTTGTCCTGTTACCAAAAGACTGATATTTTCTGACGGGATCTGGTGTCCGGGGCTGGATCCTAATTGTCTGGCGTGGGGACCTGATCTAACAGCCTGTTCTATACATCAGTTATTAAATGATAAAGTGACCAGGTTTTACTGGCGAACAAGATGTGGACAGAGAAAACTAGCAGGCAAATTGGAGACCACACCTTATATTGCTCTTGCTCTAAAACCTCAATGTCACACATACTTCATCCACAACACCTACAATGGACAGGAAAAAACAGTTCACAGGAACTTGCTTCTTAAAGCTAACTTCCTGCCGAATGAGGCTGAAGAACTTTAACCCTCATTCAGTGATGACAGTGAACCAGATGATGACTGCAGTGGAGCAGCATTAAGTGATGCCGTAACGCCCACGTCTACGTCTGCATGCAGTAATGCAGATCGAACTGCCAACCGGTGTCCCCTTTGGGTCAGAGAGTGTTCTTTCATTGGCAGTGAACCTGGAAACTTCAAGGACTGATTTTACTGCAGTACAAGGTGACTCCTTGTGTTGCGACGATGTCACCGTTCATTCCAATGATGCAGAGACTGACTGTGACACACAAACACCCGTGTCACAGAGAGGTTCAGGCAATGATGGTGTAATGACCTCTAAATCTGTGGATTCATCTTCTAACCAAGTTGCATTACAACTAGCTTCGGATGACTTGTGAAGCCTGTGAAAGCCTAGGTGAAATCAAAACATGACACAAAATGTAAAGACGACAAGTTCTGTCAGTGAGTTTGCAAGATCTTTACTGTCATAAATCAAGTTGATGTACATATGGCAGAGATGTGTGGTAAAGATCAATTAACGACGTAATCAAACAGACAAAGAACACTATAAATTAGTAGCAGAATTCGGTAGTGCTGTATGTTGTTTCAGGGTTGCATCATCTGAAGTCCTCTGAGGGGTTGACATCATCTCTTCTTAAGGGTTCTGGATCCAGACTGGAGCTTGTGAATCAAGACATACAGGGAGGTCATATTATTTGAGCTCCCCTTGTGTAATCCAGTCTTTTGGCCCATTTTCTCATAGTACATGGGATTCTGAGTTGTACGAATCACTGTCTTATTTAGGTCATAATGGTGTTTGGGGCACCTTAACTGCAAGTGTGTCTTAGTAGGCCCGATCAACCTGTTTGGACCACTTTCCCTGTGGAGTGGGAAGCACATGCTGCTGAACCTAATGAATGAATTGACAGTTTGACAGAGAATTTTTCATAAAAGATACTTTGATGAACAAGTTTTATGAAGTTCAGTAACTGTGCTAATAATTATAAAATGTTGAATGTGATTGAACTTAATCAAAACTTATTTCTTTTGTGTTTTATATTTATTGTGTTCTGAGTTATAAGGTACAATGGACATAATTTATTTTGTGTTACGAGGAGCACAGATTGGTGAAGCATTGCTGACAGCGCCATCATTAGAATCAAATTTGCTGCTGACGGGGTCGGATGTATTTTCTCTCACTCTTCTAACGAGAGCCTGAGTGAAGGAGAGACGTTTGTCCAGAGTATTTATTTTCTGCTCTGTGGTTTGTGCTCTGTGAGACCTCCATCATCAACATCGTCTTTATTGAATAAAACCACAACCAGAGTAAACCTGCAGACACTTTCCCAAAGTAATGGCACGAAATGCAACGTTAAAGACCTTTTATGTTATAATGAGGGGTATTCTAAAGTCTTTGGTATAAATATATTTTCGGTTTATTACGAAACTGTGGCGGAACAGATTACACTGTGGCGGGCCACCACACTCTTGTTCATGATTGAGAAACTATTGATGTGAATGCAATGTGGGGTGAAAGCAACCACACTTCCCTATGAGGTGTGGGATTTGTTTTAAACACGTTACAATACTGCATGTTTAACTCTTGGTAGCTTCAGAAGCTGTTAAAATGAATAAAATCCCTTCTTCCAAATATACCTCAAACTGATTCCAATATAGAATCTTATGAATAGACTACAGAAAGCAAAGTAATGTGCCTCGACTTGACCATCAGTGCATTTTTAGCACTCAGACAGGTGTGTTCTATGCAGTTGTTTTGATAGAGGGAAACAAGATACAATTCTAATTTCAACATTATTTCTTCTTCAGACATTGTTCTCTAAATAAAATAAGCATCAGCTGCAAACAAAGTGACCAACATTTGGTTTTTGACCACTGAAATGGGCAACATTCAACAATATGGAAATTGAGCCTCACTGAGATCCCCATATCTCTGGGACTGAATGATGTAGGTCCTTGAACATTAAGAGTCCAAAAGAAAAGTTTATTAATAACTACAACCTAAAATCATACTGTGATATCTTTAACACTTCTTGAAGTATAGGCATGCGAAGCTTGGAAAAAGAGTCTTTATGGCACTCAGACTGGTGTGTTCAATGCAGTTGTCTTGACAGAAAGAAATGAGACACATCTCCAATTTCAACATTATTTGCTCTTCAGACATTCCTCTTTAACAGAAAAGAATTTGTTTTTCAGACTGACCCACATTTGGTTTTTGACCACTGAAAATGTGTACATTTTAACGATTTACTCCTGAAGCTGTATTGAAATTCAAATATCTCTGGAACTGAATTTCATAGGGCATTAAAAATAAAGATGCCAAATGGAAAGTTTGCTAAGACCCAATATCTAAAAGGGCATTAAGATATCTTTAACACTTCTTGAGGCATGAGAACTTTGGAGACAAACTTGAAAAGTGCTGTTTCCCCATTTTTGAATGGTCACCATTGGCACATAATGCAACAAAGATTGATAAAGTCAACAACAGATTTGACCAATATAACTACCAATCTCTGTGTAAATATAACATCATGATGCTGCCATCTTTCTGGAGTCATTTTTACCCCCTGTAACTTAACTCTAAATCTAAGGTGAAAATAGCCATTTTGACCTGGATTACTTAGTAAATAATTATCCATTACATTTAATATTTTGGCTTTCATCACTATACATGTGTATCTTTCTTCAGGAAAAATATTAGCAAAATCAAAAATTTGAGCCAGGGACCTCTGGTGGAGTTGACGCGGAATGACCCAGCAGTTAACTGAGCAGCTGCTGACAAACACATTCAGTTATTTGTACAGTTAATAGACTGAATGAACCTTGAGAAAAAAAAAACAAAGTAGGAGCTGTGAGAAAAGTGTGTGGCATAGGACGATGATACCTCAACTTCGTACAGGACACACCGCTTTAAATCATAAGAAATATATGAACAGAACTGGAGCCGACATTATAAACATCAGGGGCTGAGCCCAAATCTAGCTGGTCTGGGGACATTTTTTCCCTCAATTACGGTGAGTAGACTAGTGCGCTATATTATGCTACATATTACAGATTTTTTGTGTGTAAATATGACAAATGTTTAACCCAACCCCTGTTTTTCCTCCAACGAAGCAGAGGAGTGACAGTTTGTAAATAGACTTGATCTCAACCTGACCTACATTTCCACTTCCTCATTTGTTTTTCCTCTGTTCTTCGTGTCTGATCTGATCACTGAAGCATGGAAATGAAGGTTCAGATTTTCACACATTATGTTTTATTGTGTGTCTCTGCAGTGTTTGTCTTCACTGGTAAGTTTTTTTTCCCTCATCTGTACAATTAAACACCTCAAATATTTTATATTTTACATTTATAGCACATGAACTGACCCTAAAGTTCATCTTGAGTTAACAGTCTGGGAGAGACAAACAATAAAGACTCTGAATTCTAAAATGTTTTATTTCATGTATTTATGTATGCAGAAGGACCAAAACAACACCTTTTACATGATTTGTTTGATCCCTTATGTCTGGAAAATCTAAATGAAGTGTACTATGGTGATACTATGGTACTGAATGAATAAATTTTACCATGTTATATAAACAGAATTAAAGCACTGCAGTATTTTGTCTGTTGATGGAGATGCTGCAGTTTGTGCTCATGTTTGTTGTGTCTCTAATGCTGATTTCTGATTCTGTATGTGGATGTTTGAGTGACATCACACATCATCATCATCATCATCTGCTAGCAACACGCTAGTAACACCTTAGCAACCTCCCTGAGTACCTAGCAACCGCATAGCAACACCCTAGTAACGACCCAGAGTACCTTAGCAACCACATAACAGCCTAGCAACCACCCCAGGTACCCTAGCAGCCGCATAGCAACAACCTGGCAACCACCCAGAGTGCCTTAGCAACACACTAGCAACAACTCAGAGAACATTAACAACCGCATAACAACACACTAGCAACCACCCCAGGTACCGTAGCAACCACGTAGCAACACCCTAGCTATCAACCCAGGTACCCTAGCAACCACCCTAGCAAGCACAGTGGATACCTTAACAACCACATAGCAACACCCTAGTAACGACCCAGAGTACCTTAGCAACCGCATAGCAACACCCTAGTAATGACCCAGAGTACCTTAGCAACCACATAACAACCTAGCAACCACCCCAGGTACCCTAGCAACCGCATAGCAACACCCTAGCAACCACCCAAAGTACCTTAGAAACCACTTAGCAACAACTTAGCAACCACCCTGGGTACCCTAGCAACCACATAGCAACACCCTAGTAACAACCCAGAGTACCTTAGCAACCACATAACACCCTAGCAACCACCCAGAGTGCCTTAGCAACACCCTAGAAACGACTTAGAGAACATTAGCAACCACATAACACACTAGCAACCATCCCAGGTACCATAGCAACCACCCTGGGTACCCTAGCAACTGCACAGCAACACCCTAGTAACAACCCAGAGTACCTTAGCAACTGCATAGCAACACCCTAGCAACCACCCACGAGAACCTTAGCAACCGCATAGCAACACCTTCCAAGTACTCTAGCATCTGCATAGCAACACCCTAGCAACCACTGTGTTTGCCCTAGCAACCTTATAGCAACACCTTAACAGCCACCCTGAGTATCCTTGCAACACCCTAGCAACTGCCCTGGCTACCATAGCAACCACACAGCAACACCCTATCTATCTGTTTTTCTAATAGACTGTATTGCCTTCAAAACATTCAGACTGTAATCTTTCAAACTATGAAAGATCAAAATGTATTTCTTAGAGGCGACACAGAATGACTCTTTAGTGAATCTGAATATACAGTTGGTGAATGAGTGTTTGTCTTCCGCAGATCTTCTATTACTCCGGCGGGAAGTGGTTTTTATCCTCCGCGCTGCGGTTTAAGTCCCGTGTGGAATGGGCCGGAGACATGAACAAGAATGACGCGTCGATCCGTGTGATCCGGATGCAGGTGGAGGACAGCGGGACGTTCAGCTGCGACGTGAAGAATCCTCCAGACGTCTCCATACCGATATCCATCACTAAAGTCAGGGTGGCGCCGTCTGATCCCGAGACTGACACTGTTTGAAAGACGTTGGACTGACAGGAATCTGTGCAGATGTGCATCCTCGTGTCCTTCATCAGATCACATATGAACACAGTCATGAATGTCTGCTGTGATGTGGAGGAGAATCTGTCTCTATCAGAGCTGCAGAAACACCACACTTCCCTTTCTAATGTTGCATTCTTGTTGGTCTTTGTGACATAAAACAGACTTGTGTTTTTCTGTTTTTCTGTTTCTATTTTCTAATAAATGGCCAGTGCATTGGAATTGAAGGAATCAAATGCAAACTGTGTGTTTTGCTTCGAGAGAGCAGCCATACAGAAGTGTTGTGTTTTACTCTCTTTTATATTCATTCATTTATCATTTAATCATTTTGTTATTCAGCTGAATCAGTTTAACCATTTATATACTGTACTTATTTCATTGATCTGTTAACTGATTAGTCATTTATATTGTATTCCTGTTTTTTATATAGTTTTTCCATTGTTGTTCAGTCTTCTGTCTGTCTGTTTGTCTTCATGAATGACAGATAAGAGGGAGTGTTGTTGTGAACAGTATGGTATAACACGTGTTGGATTTGTGCTGGTCAGACAAAGTCTCAAACTAAGATTATTCAATAAACTCTTCTCCTGCTTCAGCTCTTCTCTGGATTTTCTCAGTCAAACTCTTGGCTGATAGAAGACTGTCAGTGCAGTTTTGGGTACCAGATGAGACTAGCAGTTAACAGGTTTGGGGTATTAGACAATTTTGCTGACTAGTTTTTCTGTTATAAAACAAAACTTAATGCACAACATTGAAACATATAAATAGTTAATTCGCCGGTTTTAGACATTTTCGAAATCATGTTTTTTTTTCATTGTGCATTCCAATTAATCTCAATCAAACTGCAGTTGGGTTATTTCGTAAAAATGTAAAAAAAAAAAAAAAAAAAAAAAAAAAAAATACAGCTAACTAACACAATAAAAACAAGATAATAAAAATTTTTTGAATATTTTTGAAAATTACAAAAAAAAAAAAAACCATATATATATATATATATATATATAATTATTAATGTTTTTTCCAAATAAACTCATATATTAAAAGTATGTTCTTATAAACAAAGACAAAAGGTAGATATATATATATATATATATATATATATATATATATATATATATATAAATAAAATATATATAAGTTATCTCTACCAATAAATCAATATTAATACTGTTCATCCTTTGCCATATTTTGATACATGCTGGAGCTAGAATCAGTGTCTGATCTGAGATCAGCAGTGTTGTGAAGGTTACTTTGGAAATGTAATAGGTTACAGATTACAAGTTACTTGATTTAAAATGTAAAAAGTAGTGTAACTTTTCAATTACTTTATTAAAGTAATGTAACATTACTTTTAATTACTTTTTGATTACTTTTCTAAATTTCTAATATTTTCAACTGTTAATCATTTTGAAACATTTAAACCAGGCAGAGTGAACCTTACAGTAGCACTCAACACTGATTACTGTCAGACTTTCAAAACCCTTTATCACTTGAATTAAGATTATAATAAGTAATAATATACATCTTTATTTTTCGATAACAACTGGCTGAATGTACATTATCTCACTTATTACACAGCTGCTTGATAGATTATTTAGATGTTTTGTGTCAAAATAATTAGACATGAAACACTGGTCTTTGAACACAAAGCTTCCACGAAGAAATCAGTTGCTAGCAAACCGCCTTGTCACAATTCTGTATTGTTAAAGGCGGTATATAAATAAAGGTGACTTGACTTGACCGCAGGTTCAAACTAGACATTTTAGGGATACAGTGCAGTCATACCAGTTTTCTTACACAATATTTCACCACATAAATAATTAAGTAGTAGTACTAGTTTGCTAGTTATCTAGTTATTTTGCTATAATCCATTACAGTGTAAAAAAAAAAAAAAAAATGGCAGCAGCTGCGTTTGTATGAAACAATAGAGCAAGTCTACAATACCAGGATGACAGAATTAAGAAACTGTCCACATAATATTGAATTAAGCTTTAATATTTTATTAGCAAACCAAACACAAAGCTTCCGCCAAGAAAAATGATCAAGCATATAGGCACTGACTTAAGTTGCCCCGAATGAGTCTGAGCTGTGTAATAATTTAATTTAAAGCACAGCCACCACAAATTCAGACTTTTTTTTTTTTTTTTTTTTTTTACACATATATCTTTGGGCTTTTTATACCTTTTATTGTGATAGGACAGTAGAGAGATGACAGAAGAGAGCTGGGAGGAGAGAGGGGAGCGGGATCTGCAAAGGACCTTGAGATGGGAATCGAACTCGGGTCACTGCGCTATATGGCATAACAAGACCATAACATAAATAACATCATAACAAGAAATAGTTTAATAGCTACGATACTGGGTTTGAAATCAAATGTTTGCATAGTTATGACAGAAAACACTAGCATCTAACAATGCCTTGGAAAAAACAATCTTAAAAAATAAAGTTTATGCATAAACCCAAATAGGAAATAAAACAGTTATTGAATAAGCATGTGTCCTATTCTGTGTCCTAAACTCCTGAAACATTGGTGTCTCATTTTAGAGCAGTCAATGCAATTTAAAATAAGTCAATTAAATCTGTAAGTGGGTGTGTGAAAAAATTCAGATGTAATCCCCTTTGTAATCACTGACATTTTTCAAAAGTAACTGTAATTTAATTACATATTTTTTCTCAGTAACTGTAACTAATTATAATTACATTTATTTTGTAATTAAATTACGTAATTCCGTTACATGTAACTAGTTACTCCGCAACACTGGAGATCAGTAACGTGAAGTGTCTTCGGTTCATTAGAGCTGTAGTCATTCTAATCCGAGATCAGGTTTACATTACATTCATACATTCATCGGTACATTAACGCTGATGTCAGTATGGCTGATCTCAGATCAGCAGTAAATTACATTCGGGCCGGTACATTAGAATTGAGATCAGAGAGTCTGATCTGAGATCAGTGACGTGTGCTCGGTACGTTAGCGGTGTCGTCAGTGAGTCTGATCTGAGATCAGCTCGAGACTCCGTCTGTCTGATGCTGTAAACAAACGCGGAGGTTCCGGTACTCGGGCGATATTTATGAAATTCTAAGGATGGAAATAAGGCTTCCGAGTTTCACACATCATCATGTTTTATGGTGTGTTTTTGCGGTGTTTGTTTACGCGGGTAAGTTTATTCGTATTTCTCTGAGGCGGTTTGATCATCTGTGAGCGTTAGCGCAGCTGCATGCTAACCTGCTATTAGCTTCAGTTAACGTTATAAATGATCTAGTGATTTTATATTAACACTACATGAACAGTCCATAAAGAACAGCTCTTATATTGTATTAATTTCATGTTCTGAAGTAGCTGATTTAATTAAATCGAGGGTTTAATGTGTTTGTCAGTTCAGGGAGTTTAGCTCGTATTGTTCTGTTAGCACATTAGCCTCCCTCTTTATCACATTATCTCATATTTACACACGAAAATGACTTCTGATTAATCAATAACGTATGCAAAGGGTTTATATACATATATTTTATTTATATAATCGTGTACTCTTGTTATTGTAAATGTTTAATAGTTAATTTATTAAAATCTGAATGATCAAGCTTTAGCAAACAGGAAAGACGAACAATAAAGACTCAAATCATCAGCATCTGAATACATTATTAATGTTTTATTTCTTATATTTTTTATGAGAAGATGTTGTAAACCCTTAAATAACATCTATAACATGCTCTGTTTAATATAATGCCGTTTATGGCTGGATTTAAAGGGAAATAAACTAACCAGAGTACTATGGTAATGCTATGGTACTAAAATCATGCATACATCATGCCTGTATTACTGTAGTAATCATTCAGTTCCATGCTATATATAATTTCAGTACAGTAGTTTTAACGTACCAGAGTGTAAGTGCAGTGTTGATGGAGATGCTGCAGTTTGTGCTGATGTTTGTTTGATTCTGTATGTGGGTGTTTGACTGACGTGTAACTGTGTTTCAGGCGTGTTTGGCGTGTCGGCGATAGACGTGTTCACTCCAGCCGAGGTGTTTGTTGAGAACGGGACCACAGCCACTCTGTCCTGTAGTTTTAAATCTAAAGAGGTGATCAGTAGTTCGGCGTCAGTGACGTGGTCTTTCCTTCCCGAGGGAGACACGGGACTGTCCACTACAGTAAGTGTCCTTCGTCTCCACTGCACTGATGTTCATGTGTGATATCAGTCGGCACGTGATCATCACGTACGTTTGTCTTCCGCAGATCTTCTATTACTCCGGTGGGAAGCCGTTTCCGGGCTCGGTGCCGCAGTTTAAGTCCCGTGTGGAATGGGCTGGAGACATGAACAAGAAGGACGCGTCGATCCGTGTGATCCAGATGCAGTTTAAGGACAACGGGACGTTCAGCTGCGACGTGAAGAATCCTCCAGACATCTCCGGACAGATGTCCATCATTAAAGTCAGGGTGGTCATGAAAGGTGAGCGGGTGACACGTGCTTAGAAAATCTAATCGCAGATTTCTTTTTCCTCCGCTTGTTTGTAGAGCTGCGCAATTTTGCAAACACTGTGTGATTCATGTACTTTCTGGAATAAAAGTTGCATTTTTATCATCTGGAATATCTTGCGACTTTCTAAAATGTTCTACAGCATTTTATGACGCATTTAACATCGAACACAGAAAAGAATGCCACTCTAATGTTTTATACTGTTTATGTTTGTAAACATTTAAATTTATAAATGTTTTACATTATTTATAAATTTAGTAATAACATGCATCATGCTAATGTGCTTTTTTTTTTTCATTAAGAATACAGGATTTAATCCATGGCCACTTATACTCAAGTGCAGTTTATTTTCCAGAAAATTAAGAAATATATTAATACGACTATTAAAAAAAATATTAGTATTATTATTGTTATTAAATAAAGCTATTAAAAATTGCGCAATAGTAATATTTATTTTTTAACTTTTACGATGATGTAAAACAAAAATCAAGTTTATTTGCATTGCACTTTTAATAATACATGTTAAAACTGCTTTTTTGAAAATTTGAGAAACTTTAGAAAAACAATATATTTGTGTACATTTACTAGTATTCATAGAACTTGTCATTTCTTTTGAAAAGAATTACAAACATTAAGCCGACTTTTACTTTGACGGAAAACTGCAGGAAATTGTAATGCTTGTCTTTAGTTGATAAGAGCTCCTCATTTGTATTTTGTGAAGACGTTTGGTGTATGCTCAGATGCTGCTGGATCATTTACTGTAAATCGAGATGAAAAACAGCTGATCATGAGCTGCTCACGTGTAAATAAACACAGCAACACGTTTCACTCCGAAACACTTATTTATTTAGTTAAGTCACTGCCTTTGTGATGTAATACTCTCACTAACTCGTATCAGGATTTGGGTTTTGTTGTGGTGCCGCTGTATTCTCAGTGAGCCTGTTCCTCTTGTTTTCAGAGTCTCTTCCTCAGACCAGCACGGCGGTGATCGTGGGCGGCGTGATCGGAGCCGTGATCGGCATCATCATCATCGCTGTGGTCACGTACCTGATCATCAGACGACAGGAACCAAGGCACGACTACGAAGGGTACGTGTGATTGCTGAACCGTGTGTGTAGGTAGTGGTGGTGGGGTTTAACCGGTTAACTCTCGTGTGCATGGAGCATGACGTGTGATTTGACACTAAATCAGACTCTGTGTGTTGAACTGACATGCGGCGAGTTGTTTGATACGTTCAGTGAATGCTGTCTTACTGACGGACTGAACACGGGCGAAGCGCTCCGTGTGTTTAACAGATGAATCTCACAAACATCTCCAGCTCATATTTCACCACAGAACAAAGCAGAACAAAATAAACAAAGCTCATTTGAGGAGTGTTATGATGTTTCGGTAACCTTTTACAGTAAGCTTTCATTTGTTAACATCAGTTAACTACATTAGTTAACATGAACTAACACAAAAGGTACTTATAAGCAATAGTTAATGTTAATCTCAACATGTACTAATACATTAATAACAAAATGTATACCTGTATATTAATGCTAACATGAACTAACAATGATTAGTTAGTTAATACATACTGTAAAAAATGAATTCCTCATTGTTAATGTTAGTTAATGCATTAATTGATGTTAACTAATGAGACCTTATTGTAAAGTGTTACCAAAGTTTTTCAGTGTGACATTATTATCATGAGAATTAAAACTTTTTCCTTAAATTGTCAGTACTTTAATGTGTAAAACACAACAACAAAAATGTATGTTGTTATATTTTTATTAGTGGTGCTGTTGTAAACTTTAATGAAGACAACTTTATTATTATTGTTATTATTATAAGCAGTATTTTGGTATATTCAAAACACTGTTATAGTTTGTATTATTTTTAATCTGTTTTTATTTTTATATGTTGTGTTATTTTTATTTGAAAGTTTTAGTATTTTTTTTTAAATATATCTATATAGTTATTAATTTTTCAGTTTTAGTTATTTTAGTAAATCAAGTAAAACTCAATTCAAATAAATGTTTCCTTAGCAAATACACTATAAAAAAAAATTGTTGAGTCAACTTAAAATAATTTGTTACCCTGCAGACTTAAAATTTTAAGTTCAGTCAACTCAAATAAGTTAGTCAAGTTGTACTAAGTGAAAACTTAGATATTTAAGTTGACTAAACAAAAAATTTTGTTTGTTAAACTTAAAAGCTGGGCTTGTTACCCAGCTGCCTTAAAATTTTAAGTTGAATGAACTCATATCTAAGTTGTCACTTAGTACAACTTAACATTTTGAGTTGACCGAAGTTAAAATTAACGCAGCCGGGTAACAAATTATTTTAAGTTGAATCAACAAATTGTTAATACAGTGTAAAAAAAAAAAAAAAAAGTTAACCCTTAATTTATTTCAAGCAACGCAATTTTTATTTTTATTTTTTTCACGGTTTTACTTTTAGTTTTGTTTAGTTATAGTTTACTGTAATAATTCTGGTAAAAAATAGCCTAACGCTCATTATTATTAATATTAAGATTTGCAGGGTTAAATGTGTTTTATTGACATGAAAATAATGTCACAGTAGTGTAAACGTGCGTCAGTGTATTTATGTCTTACATTTTAAGAACTGCTCCGTGGAGGAGACTGAATATTGACTAAATATTTGCAAAAAAGCTCTTTCTGTCAGCACTGTCATCAAGATTAAAAGAGCATTCATAGTCTTGTTGACATTTTTGCAGTGGTTTTATCTGGATCTGAATGCAGCGCTGTGCATGTGCTGACGTTTTGTTTAGAATATATGTAATGCTCACAAAAAACAAATATGTGAAGTGGATTGTAACGGTAAAGGTTCATGTAAACGGAGCTAAAATCAGATTCAAATCACTGGGATTGATGAACAGAGCATGTAAACAAACCTACTGTGAAACATAATAGAACATCCCTTATTTGATTTTAGGAAAACATGATGTGGTAGGTATTTCTGCTGCTTTGTGTGTGAAATATGAGGCATCACATGACTGATGTTCAGTGTTCAGTGTGTCATTAACCTTGTCAGCTCACGTCTGTGTGTCTGTGTGTGTGTTTGTGTCATCTCATCTGCCTGAAGTCTGTGTGTGTTTTGATCATAGCAGCTGGTGTTGCGGCGTTTGTTTCATATTGCTTGTGTCATCTCTCATCTCATTTGTGTTTGCGTCCATCTCTGTGTGTGTGCGTGCGTGTAGCTGCACCTCGTTAGAGAGTGTGAGCTCACAGAACACTAGGGTGGGGAAGAAAGCGGAGTCTAGCAACGACAACTCCCGCTGCTCCAGCCCCTCCGCACCCGTACAGGTACGAGCCTCCCACAGCCTGAACGAGTGTGTGAATGAGTGGGAGTGTGATTACGTGTGACTCGGCTAGGGCTGGGCGATACGGGCAAAAAAAAAAAAACGCAATAATTTCTTTTCATATCAGTTGATTTTGCTAATTATCACGATAAATGTCATAATTTTAAAGGCAGATTTTTGCTACTAGGGCTGCACAATCAAATTTCTAATCGTGATTACAATTACAGATGCCACAATTATGTAATTGTTCAAAGGCACAATTACAAAAAAACAACCTTACACTATTCTGCTTAATATAAATTTTTATATTTGTATACATTTATATTTAAACAAGAAACTATGTACAAAAATGTGGCATGCAGTTGCTTCAAACAATGGTGTAAAGCCGTTCAAAACATCATTCAGTGTAAATTGTGATAGTCGTAATTAATAATCACAATTATAGTTTCAAGGTTGTAATCGGCAATTATGATTTTTTTTTTTTTTTTTTTTTCTCCCCATAATCGCAGCCCTATTTGCTACAGTGTAAAAGTTGTAAAAACAAAAGTTAAATGTGGCTTTAAACTATTCTTTATGGTCAGAACATGACAAACACTTCAGTTTTTTGAATTCTTAACTTTTTCCAGTCATTTTTCCTAACTACATATCTTAAAGATGTTCACTTCCAGAACAAAGATTCTTGTCATCCAAGATGTTCATGTCTTTCTTTCTTCAGCTGTAAAGAAATTATGTTTTTTGAGGAAAAGATTTCAGCATTTTTCTCCATATAATGGACTGATATGGTGCCCTGATTTTGAACTTCCAAAATGTAGTTTAAATGCGGCTTCAAACGATCACAAATGCGGTTGTAAATAATCCCAGCCGAGGAAGAAGGGATAATATAATTTAAGGAAGGAAGAGTAATATCGTTTAAAATCAAGAAACAGGTTTGTGTTACCTGATAATATTAATAGTAATAATAACAATAATAATAATAATAATAATAATAATAATAATAATTTAAAAAAAAAAGTTTGTCTCTTAGTAGTACACATTTGATAGTAGTTTGAGTTTGGATGCAGATGTAGATTTATGTTCATTATCAAAATCAGTCATATCTGTAAAAACTGTAGCAACCTTATTCTTATATGGTGAAATTGAATTATTCTGATTTTTTTTTTATATTCTGATTTTTACCATTGCTCTTCCATAGTGTCATCTATAGGTCATGAGAAGAATAACAGTTAAAATAAAAAGGACCTAAAACTGACTTTTTGCTACACCTGCCAATGACCGGTGACATGAAAAAACTGACCAGCCCAAACCTTTTTTTTTTTACCGGCCATGAAACTATTTTTACTATTCAGGCAGTTACTTTAATTACATGCATTTATGGTATAATTACTACATTTTCGTGTTGCGCTGCTCCTGGAACGCACTGCCGTACCGCAGCCGTGCGCGTTCAGATCTGTTAACATGAGTGCGGAAAAAATACTCATGTCAGTATCAAATACAAGCCAGTCTCTGTTTCATCCATCGTCAGTGAATCACCATCTCTCGCTGAAACACAGAGAACCGTCATGACTTTCTGATGTTTGCGTTCCGGTGTAACCCCAGGTGTGTGTCGCCACATTCTCAAGATATAAAGAAAGGAAAAGTTCATTTTCGCACCGCTCTGACCTCATCAGCCCGTTTGTATTCTATTATTCGATTCGCTCTTGTCGCTTATAACAAAACACTTAATCAGTCAAGATGATTTTGTCTTTGGAAAAGATTATTTTATTCACTTCCATCAGAAACAGTGAATCCCTTTAAAAACTGGCTGTTATATGGTTCCTAAATATTTGTATGAAAAACAGTCGTCTAAATATACTTAGTATAAAATGCATAAATGCTGTAGCTTAATAAAAAAAAATACTGTATATATGCATTACTCCTCCTTTAATATATTTAATACATGTCTACATTAATAATATAATAGAATTTGACACAAATATACCCACATTTGTGACCACGGTGCATTTAGTGCTACTACGGTAAATCTATGGTAAATGGTGATCTGTAGATTAAAGTCATCTGACCGTTTGGTTGCACACAGTGTTTCTCCTGTTAGTCAGCGCCGTTTCATCAGGTTGTAAACGGAGTCATTTGTGTTCACACTGCTGCTGTTTAGTGACTGAGACTCATCGGTGAGTAAAATCATCCGCCCTAGTAAATTTGCGCCGTGCCTCCGATTCAACTTTGATCCGGGCGGATGAACGGTCCGGGTGCTGTGCTTTGACTAGCGCTCTGTTCTTCTGCCTTTGTCGCGTAAACGTTATATCGAACATTTATTGAACTCTTGTTATCGTTTAACAAGGAAATTGATATCGCACAATAATTATCAACGATTTATTGCCCAGCCCTAGACGGAGTGAGTTTGAATGTGTGTATGACTGAGTGAATGAATGAAAGAGTGTGTGTGTGTGTATTTGTGAGTCTGTGTGAGTGTGAATGGGTGCGATGTGTGATGTGTGTGTGTGTGTGTGTGTGTGAGAGAGAGTCAGTGTTAATTTTGACAGGCGTTTTTGATTTAGTCTTTATCTTGTCACTAAAATGCTTAATAGTCTTAGTCACATTTTAGTCATTTGAGACTAGTTTTAGTCGATGAAAGTCATTGCATGTGTCAACTTTTAGTCAAACTGCAGTTACCAACATTTGTTTTGGTAGCTATTTTAGTCTTCAAACAAAAATAATCAATTCTAATTCGAAGCTTATGATTAATTTGAATCAAGGATTGAATAAATGACACTTTTCATTTTTGGGTGAACTGTCCCTTTAACTACAGAAGCCCGTTTTCGCCACTGAAAAAAAGAGACTGATACGTTCACAGAATTGCAAGTTTATATCCCACAATTGTAAGAAAAAAAGTCAGAATTGTCTTTTTTTGCAAAAAGTCGCAATAACCTTTTTTTTTTAGGCTTCCATATTTAACAGCTGTGGAAAAGGAGTACTTGTAAAAACTATAGTTGTTCATTTATATATAATTTATAATTTGTGAAAAAGCAGCACAAGACAAATACGAAAGAGATACCAATTAAACTCATTTTTTAGATGCAGTAAGTACATTTATTGAACGTCTTTTGTTGGTTAACATTAATGACAGATAGGCATTTATTTAGGAGCGCTGTCCCTTTAAGACGGAATTCAAATAACACTCTCGTCTCATCTTGTTAATGAAGATGCGGCATAAATTGTCATACTTTTTATCATCAGACATTAGTTTTAGCTCATCAGCGTCTCGTCTTTGTCACAGGGAAAAAAAAAAAAAGTTCATTAATGAGTATTGTTCGTCGTCGTCTTCATTGACAAAATTAACACTGGCGAGAGTGAACGTGTGTGTGAATCAGCGAGTGTGAATGTTTGTTTGTTCCCATCAGTGCTGATGCTGTGTTTACATCACCCTCATGTCATTGTGTGTCTCTGAATGCTCACAATGATTGTGTCTGGCAAGCTCCTGAAATGAACAGAAAAACCGTCTCGATTCGAGGCTGAAGCGAGTGTTGTTATCTGTGACCGGTGGCAGAAACGTTTGATTCAACAATCTGAAAACTAAACACGACCTGTCACCACACGCTCGGCCCGTCACAGAAGCTAAACTGAATTCGATTCCAGATGCTGATGTTGGTTATACACAGTGTCAGTTATTAGTTTAATTAACACTTTTACACAATAATTCATTAGGATTCAAACACTTCAAACACTCACCTTCACAAATGCTCAACAACAGCGACACCAACTGGAGAGACTCAATAACAACAATTATTACTGTCAGTTTCTTTTAGTAATTCTGTTCTAAAAAATGTACAACACTCACTTTACAAACATAAATGTAATGTGTATTTTTCAAAAAAAGTTTCATCCAACTTCAAGGTTGTCATCAGAATCATGAGTGAAGCCTATTTAAAGAAATTAAGTTACATTTATGTTTGTGAGTGCGTGATAAGAGTAAGGTAAGAGTGTAACCTCCTCTACAGTTGGTTAAATTTTCAATTTTAATTTAATAATTCCATAAAATTATTCTAGTTGTCACTCCAGAAATGAAGACAACCATAAATATGATAAATTATTATTATTTATTATTATTACTACTATTATAAATAAAAACAACAACATTAATACAAATACAAAATTTATAAATAATTATAATTATATTTTTTTAATTTAATAATTCTATAAAATAGTCTCACTGTCTCTCCAGAAATTAAAACAACCATAAATATTAGTATGATAAATTATTATTTTTTATTGTTATAATAATAATAATAATAATAATAATAATAAACAATAATGATTCAAAATGTGTAAATTATTATAAAATTATAAAATTTAAGACCGCCATAAATAAGTGTGATAAATTAATTTTTTCTTAATAAAATACAATTTTATTAATAATAAAAACAGCCGCATCTGTGATACAAAATAATTTGTAAATAATTATTATAAATAGTTTATTTAATAGGTCTATAAAATAATTAGTCTCATTGTCCCTCCAGAAATTAAGACAACCATAAATAGTATGATAAATTAAATATTTCTTCTTCTTAATATTAATAATAAATAAATAAAAAAACACCACCACCACCAATTATACAAAATAATTTGTAAATTATTATAATTAATGTTTTTTTATTTAAGAATTCTATAAAATAATTCTTGTCGTCTTGTCATCACTCCAGAAATTAAGACAACCATAAATAGTATGATAAATGTATTATTATTATTATTATTATTATTATTATTATTATTATTATTAATTAAAACAACAACAACGATAAAAAATAATTTGTAGATAATAATTTTAATTAAATACTGTTTTTATATAATAATTCTATAAAATAATTAGTCTCATTGTTACTCTAGAAATTAATACTACAGTAAATATTAGTATGATAAAATTATTATTATTATTATTAATAATAATAATAATAATAATAAAAAAAAATTACCAATACAAAATAGTTTGTAAATAATTATAATACCGTTTTTTTTAATTTTATAATATAATAGTAATATATTTCCTTATTTTCTTTTTGTATTAAAACAAAACTCAATATTTGAATGATAATAGTAATAATATTTATTGTTGATGTAATATCATGATTCTGAATTGAGAAGCAAACAGGTTTTTTTAAAAGTACAATGTTGACACGCAACACATTTCCCATGAAAGCGGGCAAATTCCTGCTTGTTTTCCACTGTGTGTGTGTTTGTCGTATGTGGAGCTTGAGCGATCACCATCTGCTGTCATTGTGTAAACTCAAGCGCTCACGCTCCACTTGAAAGAGCGTCAGTCCTGCGGGTATCTGTGCGTTTGCGTGTCGCGTGTCAGACTCGTGTTTCTGTCTCACTCTGTGTGTGTGTGTGTGCGCGTGTGTGTGTGTGTCTCTGGTTGGCGTTCAGGGGCCGGTGATTTACGCCCAGCTCGATCACTCCGGCAGCAAGAACTCCTTCCACAAGATGGAGCCGGTGGTGTACGCAGACATCCGCAAGAACTAGAGCGCCTTGGCACGTGCATCTCTTCATCACGTCATTCGGAGATCCCGCGGGACGGACGTGACGGGTCAGACGGGTGGGTTAGTGGGTTAGTACTGGACTGATGACGGCACGTGACCACAGACTCTTTCTTCTGTTTCTCTGTGTGTTTTCATGTCAATGTGAGTTTTTAGAGTAACACGTCGCAGCCGGATCTCGCGCGCCGCGCGTCTCACCACTCAGACTAACCAGATAGACTTTGCATTGAGAAAATGATGTGTTTTGAATGTTATTGTTATGATATGATATGATATGATATATGATCACCCCCAGTCCTCATGAACGTCTCATTAGATTCTCATTACTGGAGTACAGTACTCTTTTACTGTATTCCATCCAAAAATACTGTGTTTTGCATTTAAATGTCCACAATACCATAGTATTTTTTGGTCAAATTCATACAATTTTTTTGTGTGATTATCATGCAAAAATGGACCATATTTTCAAGCCTTTAAAACCTTGAATTAATGTTTTTTCTTTTTGTTCATTATTTTCCATGACACTAAGTAAACCCTAGATTTTCATTGCTGCTATTAAAATGTTACTGTAATGCATTTTTTAGTCAACACAGAAAATAGCATGATGCTATATATTTTGCATAAGAACCATTAGAGATTTGTCGGAAAATGTTTTTACATTAACACGATTTTCAATTATTCTTTATTTTGTTATTAAGTTAAATGTCAAGTTTTGTGCGTTTGTGTGTTTTGCACACATCTATGTTACATTTCAGCACAAAATCAAACAAAAATAATGGTTTGCATAGAAAAAAAAAGCATTTCTAAAGGACCATGCATTAATTATGACAATATTTTTGTCTTATAAAAATATTTTTTTTAAACTTAAAAAAAAATAAATAAATAAATTGCCATATAAGTAATATATTTTGCATGGTGATCAGTTTGTGGGAAAATATGCTTTATTATTATTATTATTATTTTTTAAATGTTTTTCATGACTAAATCAAAATGTGGCTTGTGCAGAGAAAATGAAGCCTGTCTATCATATCATGCTTTTTTTTAAACATTATTTTAATGACAATTAAGAAATGTTGATTTTAATAACTGTACAAACTTTATTTTCTTTATTTTGTTGAGTTAACTTAAAATAATTTGTTACCCTGCTGCCTTAATTTTAGGTTCAGACAACTCAAATAAGTTTAGTACTAAGTGACATCTTAGATATTTGAGTTGACTAAACAAAAAATTTGGTGTTAAACTTAAAAGGTGTGCTTGTTAGCCAGCTGCCTTAAAATTTTAAGTTGAATCAACTCCAATATCTAGTACAAGTTGACTAAACTGTTGAGTTGACTGAACCTAAAACTAAGGCAGCAACACATTATTTTAAGTTGACTCAACAAATGTTTTTTTACAGTGTAATAGTATTTTTTTTTTTTTTAATCGACATAGAAATACAATTATGTATAAATATGTTCAATTTACATTGTGTACTATTTTTAGATGATGAGATTTGCATTTGCATTGTGATGTTATTTTTGTTTTGTACATGAATTGTCCCAAAGAGCAGTGTAGTTTTTGTGTGCGTGGTGAGACGTGATCCGCATGCGCTCGTCTGCGCCGGTCCGGCTGCGTCTGCATGTAACTGACGTTCTAACTACAGCTGAAAATCACGGAGCACGACGGGTAATCGTCACACGCCCGTGATCCCAAACGCTCCAAAAGCTGCCAAACGGAGGAGGAGGACGGTTTGCACGTCTCAGCGGTTAGACTAGTTAGCTTGTTAACAAGACAGCACTAATCATGTTAGCATAGGTGTGTAGAAATGCCCAGTGTTAGTTTAGTCAACTAGACTGTACGTTCCGCATTTAATGCGTCGCTGCCATTTGAGTTAAAACACTCCACTTTTAAGTCTTAAGTTTTTTTTAAAAAATCTTCTTATGTGCATTTCATGCGGTGTCATAACTTAAGTTTTGTTTAGTTTTTTCCAAACACTATCGAGACCAAAATCAGCCGTGACTGACGGATCATTCCTTTGCGTTTCTGATGCTGGAGTTGTTTTGTTACTTTTTTTTTTTTAAATTTGCCTAGATGATGATTATTTTGTTGTACTGCACATTCCATGATGCCTGTCGGTACTGGTTCGATTCTGTACTGCGGTTGCAAATCCTGCACTGTTTCTGATCCAGACTGCAGCACTATCGCATCACACCATCATATTAACTGGAACACTGTGGATGAGAGAGTGCCTTCATCGACTAACGCCTGTTACACACTTCCTGTGTTTTCTTCTTGTTTTATTGGCCTTTTGTATATGAAAACAGCCGTATCTGTCTAATTTTATACATACATACATATATATAAATAAATATATCAAACTGAATGAAAGCATTGCTTTTGTGTTTTTTGTGTCAAGGACAAAGGAAAAATATAAAGGTAATTTTGACTTTTCATCTCAAAACTGACTTTGTTCGCAGAACTGTGAATAAACTCACAATTTTAAGTTACAAAATCATAATCGACATATTAACACGCAAGAAAAAGGACAGAATTGCGAGATACCGACTTGTGAACGAGGGGAAAAATGCGAGATGACAAACTCACTGTTGCGAGAAAAAGTAAGAATTGCAAGATATAAACTTGCAATTGCAAGACTAAAAGTCAGAATTGTGGGATACAAAAAAAGTTGGAATTTTGAGAGAAGCCCACAGTTGTGAGAAAAAAAAAAAAAAAAAAAAAAAAACAGTTGCAAGATATATACATGCGATTGAGGGACTTGTCAGAATTGCAAGATAGAAACTTGTGACTGGTTTAAAAAAAAAAAAAAAAAAACGTATTAAAAAAAAAATCTTGCAACTTTTTTTTTATGTCTTACAATTGTGACCTTTCTCGTAGTTTCTCAACTTTTTTTCTTGCAATTGTAAGAAAAAAAGTTGAGGTATAAAAAAAAAAAAATCAGAACTGCAAAATATGAATGTCAAATTGCAAAAAATAAATAAATTAAAAAAAAAAAAAAGAGAGATATAAACTTGCAGGAAAAAAAGTCAAAATTGTGAGATGTAAAAAAGCTAAAATTCCAAGACAAACACAGAATTGCAAGAAAAACATCAGATTGCGAGGTATACAAAGTAATATTTTCAAGATATAAACTTTTACAATTACAAGAAAAAAGTGAATTGCGATAAGTCAGAATTGCAAGATACGAACTTGCAAATGCAAAACAATTAAGGATTGTGAAGCATAAATCAGAATTGAGAGATATAAGCTTACAACTGAAGAAAACAAACAGTATTAAGACATGTAAAAACTAGAATTACAAAAATTATTATTAAATTATTGATTTCAAGATATAAACCCACAACTGTGAGAAAAAAAAAAAAGTAGAAATTGCAAGATATAAACTTACAATTGCAAGAAAAAAAAGTGTAAGAATTATGAGATAAGTCGTCAGAATTGCAAGAAAAATGTCAGAATTGCAAGGTATCAAAAAGTTAGAATTTCAAGATATGAATCTACAATTGCAAGAAAAAAAGTAAGAATTATGAGATGGTAAAGGCAGGACAGATAACAGCTTGTGATTGCAAGAATTACAAAAAAAAGCAGAATTGTGAGATGTAAAAAAGAAAAAAAAAAAAAAAAAAAAAGCTAGAATTGCAAGAAAAGCATCAAAAAGAAGTACATTCACATCCTGCAATTCTGACTTTATGACTCTCAATTGCAGGTTTATATCTCGCAATTCTGATGAAACGATGTTGGAACTGTGGGATAAAAGTGGCAATTATCCTTTCATTTTTTTTGTTCTGTGGTGGAAACAAGCTTCCGTAGTAATGACTAACTGGGAAATAATCAGAACAGTTACTCCAAACTCATTAGGGAATAAAGTGTTCAGCTGAAATCAGTGTAAGAATGAGAGCAGACTTGTGTTTGTTTTCATTCTGAATGACTGTTTGCTCCTCATCTTGCAAATCAGATGTGCTTCACACGGAATCTCTCCATTCTTAAGAGCATTTGAAGAAACATGAAACTCAAATATGACAAAAGGTCACTCTCAGTGGATCAAAGGACTGGGTTGGCGGTGAAGAATGTTATCTAGAGTTAGTCTGAAGTGGACGTCACTTAATAAAGACGCAGGGACAATAAAGCCCACATTACAGCTTACGTCTCCAGTGTCCTTCCTCAGAAGAAGATCGTCGGATTCATCTGTAATCTGAGCCTTTGAAAACACAGCAGACAGCATTCTCTGGACCTTCATCAACTCCAATTACTATGTTTATTCCTGAAGGAAGTTCAGCGGAAGAATTTGAGGCATGTGTTTATTAAGTCGTCCCAGTCTTTCTTCACCGACCGCTCACGGATCTGACTGGACACCCATTATAGCAGACATTGTAGAACATATATTCTATAAATAAAAAAATAAATAAAATAAAATATAAATAAATAAATACACACACACACACACACACATACATATATACATATATATTTATTTATTTATGTATTTATTTTTTATGTGTGTGTCAACCAGTTTGAGCTTAAATATTTATCTGATTGTAATTTCTCAGTAATTTACCGTTGTTCTCTGATTAACAGTCACAAGACAAAAAAAAATTCTTTGAAGATTTATTAACACGATGTAACAAACAAATGCACTGTTAAAACAATTAAAAAAACATGCTGAACCGTCAACAGGAAGTGAGCGCTCCTGCTACTCTCCCCCTCTCTACTCCATTATCAAACAGGAAACACAATCAGGTAAATATCCACCTGCATCACCCATGTGACCAAACCCCCAGAAATACAAAAAACACAGACAAACTTTTCAGCACTTCCATTCCAGCCCCTGATTATTACACACTACACCTTTAATAATCACCAACGCTATTATGTTATATATATAAAGACAATATAACATACACATCCATAAATCATTGAAAAGAAAAAAGAGAAATGATGTACAAAGTATTTAGGAAATGTGAAAACGTGTATGCTTGTGTGTGTGTACAAGAGTTCAAAAAACAAGAACTTATTTGTTAGGAATAAATAAACAATAATGTGTGGTTAACATTCAACCCCTTCATTTTCATCAGTAGGCTAGTTTTATTTATGATTTGCATTGTGAACGGAGTTTTTTTGCTTTTGCTATGTTATAAGCCGAGCTTCGGATGCTTTCACTTTCGAATTCGCAATTGTAGAAGATTTTTATTAATCAAAATCTGAAGTAAACAAGTATAATCAGTGTGAATATAGCCATGTGTGTAAGCTACGATTAAAACCATGTATCTCTTGTATGTACCGAGGGCCTGCAGAAGGACATAAAGAGGCCCGGAGAAGAGTGTAATGAAGTTAGTTTACCATCATGATGAACACGTTTCCTGAGTAAAATGTATGCATTGTATAGGGGTAGAAGGACTATGTTAAACACGCCTCGTGGAAACAACTGTATAAAAGAGTGTGCAGATACAGATTGTGGAGATGCTCTGCGGAGTCTCTCGGCTTTGTTGTCTCTTCTGGCATCAAAACCTCAAGACTTCGAGTGATTTCTCACAGAAGCGGCAGAAACCACCACACAATCTTGTTACATTTTACACGAAAATTGTCTGTTTTGCTTACATCTATACACCTTTCACTTTTTAAGTCTAAAGCAAAAGATGCATTAATTGTTATTCTTAATTAAAAAGCACAACAACAATAAAACAGTAGGCTACAATGACAAATATAGCTTACATAACATTAACAAAAACCAATAAAACCAGACATGGTATGCATCATATGCTGTATTATATACAGACTAATAAGTTAGAGAACATTTAGCAAACACTGAGGTATCAAATAAATAAAAAAAAAAAAAAAAAAAAAAAAAAACTGATAGTGTAACGTGAAGTAAACAGCAAAGATAAACTTTTTTTTTGGTTTTTTTGCACAAGAATACCAAATGGGACACGAACAGGAACGTAATTCTTTCCTACAACTTGTTAATTTGTTCCTACGATTTATTATTTTTAATTCATTTGTAAAATGAATAAGTCTTATTAACGATTTCTTAATTTATTGCCATGAAATCTGTCATTTCCCACCCACAGTTTACCACAGTAAGGGATACGAAAACATGGATTTAGAATGAATGACAAGAAAATAAACCTGCGCAATGTAAGGGTGAGACGGTGAGGATTTGGAAAAAAGAAAGTGTAAGTATTAAGTCCACGGCAACTCGTGAGCAACCAGTAAAACAGGACACACAGCTGCGTATGGCTTTAAATGTATGGGCTTAAATGCTTTTGGATTCATGCCATTCTCGCTACTAACATTTGCCTGCTAACCAATTATCTTTCTTATAAAGCATGCTTTGTACCTCACTTGTTCACATAAAAATGTTTCATATGAGCAACAGTGTGTTTTGCCGTCGTGCCACCGGAGAAAGAGAATTCAGTGACCTCGCCGTAAATACTTTTGGGATTATTTTATTTTAAATGCCGATCACGTCAATTGCAAACATTGCCATTGTGTTTCAAAATACAACAACTAGCACCATGAAACCATTAAAAAAAGGAGCATATGAAACGGCCAACAGTAAATGATCGCAAATGGAACATCGGCGCGCTCTGCAATGGCCCCTACACGTGCTATTACTGTTCACTCTAACACACACGGAACGTGTCATTCTGTACGTGCACTCTCAGTTTAAATGTAGTGATCCAAAACAGTGAATCTACTCACCATTCAGGCAAAACCTCGTTTCAAGAGTGAGCCACACTGCTGACATGTAATCGCTAGCACACCCTCAGCACATGGGAGTTAACATATTCCTCTTATCGGCAAGACACATCAGCATAATTTTTCCATATCGGGCCTATGCCGATATTTACATTTAAAGCAATTATCATCCAGCTCCGATATCAGTCCAATAATATCGTGCATCCCTATTCAAAAGTCAAAAACGGTCAGTTGAGAACTCTCAAAGTTCACTGTCATAATTAGTCTGTAGATACCTCAGCTTCAAGACGATGACAAATCTTTGCTAATCCAAAATAGATTAGCCAATTATTGAATTTGGCGCCATCTTCGACGGGCATACAAGTCTTCTTTCACAAACAATCCAGGTGGTAATGACAGCTTTGTTTTTAGAAGGAGAAGATGATTAGGTGTCATTGGGATCCAAAGAAGATCTGGTCACGGGTCGGTTAAGTATGGATTCTACTTCACACAAGAATGTATGAAGGCCCTCTTCATCCAAACTTTGCCTTTGAAGAATGAAATTCAGGATTTTCTTTACTGATCTGATGAGCCTTTCCCAGATCCCTCCATGGTGGGAGCCGGTTGGAGGACTGAAGATCCATTTTATCTTCTTCTGAAGAACAACATTATTGATCTGCTTGTGATTCCAATTTTGTATCGCTTCCTGTAATTCACGTTCAGCGCCGACAAAGTTTGTTCCATTATCTGATTGTATTTCAGCCACTTGTCCTCGTTGAGCAATTAAACGTCTTGGTGCATGAATGAATGAATCGGTGTCTAAAGATGAAATAGTTTCAATATGAACAGCTCTGATGGCCAAGCATGTAAAGATGACCCCGTAAGGCTTTATGATGGTTCTTCCTCACTTGATCTCCAAAGGGCCAAAACAGTTCACACCAACATATGTAAAGGGTGGTTTGTCTGGTGAAACTCGATCTTGAGGCAAGTCGGCCAGCAATTCCATGGAACCTTCTGCACACTACACATTTTGCTACAATTCTTCTGGCTACGTTAGCTCCAGGGATCCAATATCGAAGGGCAGCCAGCATGTAGTTCAGTCCATTATGTCCCATGTCTTCATGAAGTTGGCGCAGAATCAAGTTAGATGTATGCCAGTCTTTAGCCAATATGATCGATGTTTAGATTCTTCAGGTATCAGTGCCTTACCAAGACGTCCACCAACCTTGACAATATCAGACCAAAGAATTGGATTAAGGCTATAAAGAGGACTATTTTGTTTGACTACTCCCTCCCTTCGTAGACTTGTCAACTCCTCAGTGAATTTCTTTTTTTGACAGAATTGAATGATTACCATTTCAGTCTTTTCCAATTCTTCCACTGAGAGCAAGTCCTTACACACAGTGGATTTAATCTTCTGCATTTCCTTGTTAACAATTATCCCTTGTTGATCTCGATCTGCACCAGAACAAACAAGAGAAGACTGCAGTCGTTTCCTTACCTTGCTAAGGTCCATCAAGTTTTTCTTCAAATGAAGGATCCGAGCTACAGCTTTCTTTAATCGAGCCCAAGTGGAGAAGTAATTGATGAGACGTGATACAAAGTCAGATTCTTCTTTGACCTCAACCATGTTTATCAGAGCACTTCTTTTGATCTCAGGATCATGAGACAATATTAAGTCTCCATCAGTTGGATCCTTTGGCCACTCTTCTGGCGGTCAAACAAGGAATGTGGGACCAGAAATTCACATGTCATTCTTCAAGAATGCATCCACTTTCACTCCTCTAGATGCCAGATCTGCTGGATTGCTTGGAGTTCACATATCTCCACTTTGTTACATCCGAAACCTTCAGAATTTCAGACACCCTGTTAGCCACAAAGCACTTAAATCTTGAGGTCTTGTTTCAAATATATTTAAGCACTGAAGTGCTATCTGTCCAAAATATTCTGAATCCTGAAAGGACATCTTGCGTTCTTTCATCCAGATCTTGTCGATGCGGCTAGCCAACGTAGCAGCTGTAAGTTCCAAGCGAGGGATTGTAATGGGTTTTAACGGTGTAACTCTTGCCTTGCTTTTTGGTTCCTTGCCGCTGTCGCCTCTGGCTTGCTTAGTTGGGGACACTTTCTCTTAACACAATATTGCATTTTATTTTATTGTTTTTGATTAACTACCTTTACCTATAAAGTGAGTGTTTAATGTTGCCTTTGGCATTGTTGATGTACTGTTTCCTATTTAATACTGTACAGCCGCCTTGTCACAATTCTGTATTGTTAAAGGCGGTATATAAATAAAGGTGACTTGACTTGACTTGATTCAGCACACCATTGCACTCCCAATGCTCTTTCCAGTGGCAAAGTATCATGATCCAAATCAGACCTTTGTCTCTCTGTCCTTTTCAGGTATCGCAGCCAATACAGCAGGGCTGTTACTTGTTCATTTTTTCCAAGTTAAACGCATACTAGTGAGATCCTTCTACAGCTGCACAGCGTCTACTTTGGAAGAAACGGAAACTAGGCAGTCATCCACGTAGAAGTTACTAAAACCAACATCCAATGTCTTGGAATCAAATGTTGCACCGAACAAATGGACTACCATTCTGTATTCCTCTAGACGTTGTTTATGTTACCTTCTGGCCACCACAAGAATCTCAGGACATCACAGTCTCCGGAATGAACTCTGACTTGATGGAACATGGATTCGATGTCGGCCATCATGGCAAAAAAGTTCAAGTCTAAATCGTACAAGGACACTCACTAGTGAGCTGGTTAAATCAGGACCTGGCAGAAGCATACTATTCAATGATGTACCCTGAAAAGAAGCTCCACAATTGAACACAACTCAGATTTTGTGTTTTTTGGGATGATACACACCGTGATGGGGTATATGCAACAGACGTCCATCACATCTCTCCAGTTCAGCCATGGGTACCTTTTCTGCATAGCCCTTCTGGATAACATCCTCCATGAAGGCTGTATACTCTACATGAAAGGAAGGATTCAACTTAAACCTTTTTTGAAGACTTAAGGCACATTGCTCTGCAATTCTCCTATTCATTGGCATGACCACTTCAACATTTCTGAATGGCAGACTGACGTAATAACTGACTGACCACCGATCAGTTTTGCATGAAATCCATAAATTGATGGTCTTCTTTCAACATTGCTGACTGTTCTTCATGTACAGTCTCAAGAAAATCAGTCTTAAACTGCTGCTTCCACAACTCCTCCTATCTCATTACAGCAATCCTATTCACGGTCACAGATAGTCGGTCAGCGTCATCATCATTCATGCTCACTCCTTTGAGTGATCCATTAACTGTCCACCCAAACACTGTTCGCATGGCATATGGACCATTGTCCTGGGTACGTACAATCTGCTGAGGCTCCAATGCTTCTGGAACATTAGCTCCAATCAAAAGCTCAATATCAGCATTAATCATTGGCAAGCATATGACTCAAATAAGTTCAGCTTTAGATCTTGTTGATTGTTGCTGCTGCTGACTGGGATTGAAAACGGTTTGAAACCCTTTGTGTATCACCAACATGTGACACACAAGATGTTGGCAAAGACTGTGTTGCTGCTCGCACACTAGTTGATGGTACACATGGCTCCACATCAGACTGAAGAGGTTTGGACACAATTCTGTGAACAGATGCATGTGATTCTGAATCTACACCTTCACCCTGGCCACTGACTCTGCTAATTTCATTTCCAACTCCAGACTTTCCTTCTTTCTCCTCAACGTTTCCTCTTGCTCCTCCAAAGCATGTTTCGTTTGCAGCATTTGTTGAGAAGCCAATAAAGCAGCCAATTCCGCCTCAGCCTTAAGACGAGTGGAGGAAATGGAAGACCGACCGGATTGAGATCCACGAGATGACGCTTTAGATCTTTTGCTGCTTATATTTGAAACACTGTCCACTGGTTGAACTTCATTTTCAAAATCACCAGAATCCATTCCAGTCTGTAGATGTACATCAGGAAGCAAAGTATTGTGTGTTGTGGACACAACTTCAACAGAAGGTGTCATATCAGACTCACAGATATATTGAGATGCTGCATGTGGTTCCACAAGCCTGAACTCAAGAGAATCAGAAGGTGCAATACAGGAATTTATCATCACTTTCTGCAGAACCTGTATTCATCGCTCGAGCACTTGAAACATCTGTCACACAACTTCCTGGCCTCAGCCATCCACTGTTCAGCATTCTTAGAAACTGAATCAAACCATTCGTTCTTTGTTTTTTTTCCTCAGAAGGTAGTAAAGGTAACATTTCTATGCAACCTAGATGCATCATCCATCAGCACCTTTATCACTTTCAACACTGAACACACCTGAGACACACTGTCATCACATTCCATCAACTGTTTATTCTTCTGAAGAATGTGAAGAAGAATTTCAGCACGCATTCATCAGTGTTGGGGGGTAACACATTACAAGTAACGTGAGTTACGTAATATTACTTTAACTAGTAGTAACTAGTAAAGTAACTAGTAAAGTAAAGCATTACTTTTGAATTTCTAACTTTTTTCCCCATTTATTGATTGACAAGTCTCCTGTCTGGAAATTGTGAGTAAACATGATGTTACTGTATTCTAGACTTAATGTGAACATGCATTAATTCATCTCACTCACAAAAAACAGATTTAGTATTCCTCAAAATGAATAAAACAGTGAAATTCAAACTCAGAATATGATACAACCCTGCAATAATTAAATATAATAAAAATATAATTACATTAAATAAATATTCTTTATGTATTTAATCCCATTTTATTAACCAGTGTCTTTGCTGCCGACCTTCAATGATGCAATTCAACCATACAAATAAGGTTTTTTTTTATAGCTGAACAGTGATAAAAGTAACGTACCGTACGGTAATGAGTTACTTTTCCAGAGAGTAACGCGAAATTGTAATGCATTACTTTTAAAAGTAAATTTCCCCAACACTGAGACCAACAATGAATGAACAAGCACAGTAGAGCAGCACACAAAATAATCTAGAGCAACACAAACTGCGTTTAATCCAACGTAGCGACTTTCACCGCGTCTCAAGCAACAGCGAGCAGTTTATAATCCATTAAAACCGCAGACTTACCTCTTCGGCCGTTTTGTGCGGGTCGTGTCCGCTTCTCCATTTCACAGCTCAATACGAAGTGATGAAGTGACATACGATGTGCCAGGAAAACCGTTTCCAAATTGCGTCCATAATCCAAATGCCCTTTTCTGTTGACTAAAGTGTAGCGACAGCCTGAGAGGCTACGTAGAAGGAAAACCTCAGTGACGCGTTCAAGTTCGTTTGCATTTTCTTTTAAGATTTATTAACACGATGTAACAAACAAATGCACGATTAAAAAATTAAAAACGTGCTGAACGATCAACAGAAAGTGAGCGCTCCCGCTACTCACCCCCATTATCAAACAGGAAACACAATCAGGTAAAAGTCCACCTGCATCACCCATGTGACCAAACCCCCGGAAATATAAAACCACAACACTAAATAAAAGACAAATATTTTCAGCACTTACAACGCCTTTATGATCTGACAACCAGTGTTACAGATTACGAGTTACTCTGTTTAAAATGTAATAAGTAGTGTAACTTTTCAATTACTTTATTAAAGTAATGTAACTTATTACATTTGATTACTTTTTGATTACTTTTCTAAATTTCTTATATTTTTCAACTGTTAATCATTTTGAAACATTAAAACCAGGCAGAGTTAATCTTACAGTAGCACTCGACACTGATTACTGTCAGACTTTCAAAATCCTTCTTCACTTGAATTAAGATTATAATAAGTAAGGGATAACATACATCTTTATTTTGTGATAACAACTGGTTGGATGTACATTATCCCGCTTATTACACAACTGATGGCCACAAAAGTAAATAATTAGACACAAAACACTGATCCCAGTTGAAATATTTGAATGCAAAGTTTTCGTGAAGAAACCAGTTTCTAGTAAGCAGCAAGTTGACAGAATTAAGAAATTGTACACATAATATTGAGTTTTAATATTTTATTAGCTAACCAAAGCTTCCGCCAAGAAGTGTATAGCGCCAACTTAATTTGCCCGGTTGAGTGTGTGTTATTAGCTTTTACCAGTTGTTATCAGGGAATAACACACCTTGGAATGTCATGACTGACCAATCAGAATCAAGCATTCCACAGAGCCGTGTCATAATTTAATTTAAAGCACAGACACCACAAATTCAGAATTAATATCTCTTATTTACTAATAAATAGTTTAATAGCTATGATACTGGTTTTGAAATCAGTTTGCATAGTTATGACAGAAAACACTTGTATCTAACAATGCCTCGGAAACAAACTATTAATCTTAAAAAATAGAGTATATGCCTAAACCCAAATAGAAAATAAAACAGATATAGAATAAACATGTGTCCTAAACTTCTGAAACACTGGTGTCTCATTTTAGAGCAATCAATGCAATTTATGAAAAAGGTCAATTCAATCTGTATGTGTGTGTGTGTGTTAAAAAATGTAGACGTAATCATTAACATTTTCAAAAGTAACTGTAATTTAATTACACATTTTTTCTTAGTAACTGTAACTAAATATTTTGTAAGTAAATTCCCTACTTCTGTTACATGTAACTAGTTCCTTCCCAGCACTAGTGACAACAGATGACCAATGACAATATTTTTATGTCAGCTTTACTTGTATTTATTCAGTCTGGTGTTATAAATAAATCAGTTTGAGACAGCAAAAACTCCAGCAACATTAAATGACACAGTCTTTATTTAAATGTGTATAACATCATATATACAAAGTGGTTAAAATAAGTTCACAGTCTATAATGATTCAGATTCACATTTGGGATTTCCAGCAGTTCAAGTCTATAACTAGACAATAAATCATTGTGTATTATTGAACGCTAACGATTCCACAAACACAGATGAGAGGAAATACATCAGCAGACTTCAGTTAACCAGCAATTATATGATTGTTAGTGCATTAGTGACGCTCTCGCATTCCCGCTGCAGCTTCTGCAGAAGTCTTTAGCTGCTCTGGAGCTCTTCCTGTTTGTCAGTCGAGGGGAACTGATTGTGTTTCATCCTCTAAAAATGAAGAACTGCATTATCTCATTTAGCAGAAATCTCACTCATCCACTTTAGTTTTAACGTAAGAACAAGTTCAGTCACTTTTTACATAACGTGCGAGGCTTCCGGGTCATTCGTTAATTCCGTTGTACAAAACAGTCTGTTTATGATGCTTGATGTTGCAAACTGGTATTTATGAAAGCTTGTTTCCTTCATGGGATAAAAAAAGAAAGTAACTGCGACTTTTTATCTCAGTTTTGACTTTCTTTCGTAATTTTGAGATTTAACTGCAACATATAAATCCAGAATTGTGAGATTGGAGGTTGCAAAGACCTTTTTTAAATTTTGCGCTCAGAATTGCAAGAAAAAGATCACAATTGCAGGAAAAAAAATATAAAGTACATATATTTAAAATAAGATATAAAGTCAGAATTCTGAGATTTAAATTCGGAATTATGAGATACAAACTTGGAATTATGAGATAAATTATTATGAAAAACAAACTCAGAATTATAAGACATGAATTCAGAATCATGAGATACAAACTAAATTTTCAAATACGAACTCTGAATTATGCAATAAATTCAGATTTATGAAATACAAACATTGAATTATGAGACTTGAAATTATGAGATATAAACTCAGAATTTCAAATGATAAATTTGGAATATATTTTATTTTTTGGAATAAATATAATTCTCAAATTTGGAATTATAAAATAGAAACTCGGAATTATGAGATAAATTCAAAATGAAATAAAAACTTGGAATTCTGAGATAATTTCAGGATTATGAAATACAAACTTGGAATTATGAGATTTAAATTTAAAATTATGAGATATAGACAGAATTATGAGATACAAATTCGAAATTATGAAATATAAACTTGGAATTATGAGGCATAAATTCAGAATTATGACATAAACTCAGAATTATGAGATAAATTAGGAATTATGAAATACAAACTTGGATTTATGAGACTTAAATTTGGAATTATGAGATTCACATTCGGAATTATAAGATATAAACTTCGAATTATTAGATACAAATTTAGAATTATGAAATATAAACAGAATTACGAGACATCAATTCGGAATTATGCTATATAAACTCAGAATTCTGAGATAAATTAGGAATTCTGAAACACAAACTCGGAATTATGAGACTTAAATTCAGAATTATGAGATTTAAATTCGGAATTATGAGATATAAACTCATAATTATGAGAGATACATTTTGGAATTATGAGACACAAACTATGAGTTACAAACTCAAAGTTATGAGATTTAAAGTCATAATTGCAAGAAAAAGGTTAAAAGATAAAACTGTGAGATATAAACTCAGAATTGCGAGAAATATAGGATATATGATACAGTTCAGTCGTGGAAACAGCCAAAGCTCTTATGTAAAAACTTGGAATTGCGAGTTTAAATGTCATAATAATGGAAACAGCTTTCAGTGGCTCTTTTGTTATCATCACAAACACACAGTTTTGTACTGAATGAATGGTGAGTGTGGCACATGGAGGAGCGTGTGGTACGGTGAGCTGATGTGGACGCTCAGAGCCGCTGCAGGACGGTCACACAGCCATGATAGCTCAGGCAGCGCGTCAGCGGCTTCTCCTCCGTCAGTTTACCGTTCACCGGATCAAACGCCCAGATCTGATCCACCGCAACCGACTGCTCGTTACGACCGCCGACCACACACACCTTGCCGTCACACACGGTCAGTCCGCAGCCCTCCTGAAACACACACACACACACACACACGCAGAGGCGGGTCAGTGCTTTGTGTGTTACCCACAGTCATACGCAGCGAGCGCGGAGGCCGTGTCACGCACCAGTTTGACGGGCAGCGTCGCGGCTCGGCTCCAGGAGTCTGTGCGGGGCGTGTAGCAGTAGATGTGCTCCAGCAGACCTCCGGTCACGTAGATGGAGCCGTTGAGCGTGACGGCGCTGATGGAGCGCTGAGAGAACGGACAGGACGACACGTACGACCACTTGTTGCTCACCGGATCGTAACACTGGACCTGCAGCACGTGATGGAGATCAGAAAATCACCACAAGCCTCTTTACAGTCATGAAATAAATACTGTGCCGTTTAATGCAAGATCTGAAAAAACTTTTTATTTTTACTTTTCAAAGTTTATTAACTACATTTAAACTCATTTAAGATTCCACTCAAATATTTCTAAGTAACATGCTAATCATGCTGGAAAAATGCTAACAACATGCTAATCATGCTAGAAACAAGCTAGTAACTTGTTGGTCATGCTACCAACATGCTAGTAATATGCTAATTGTGCTGTAAAAATGCTAACAACATGCTAGTAACATGCTAATCATGCTAGAAACACACTAGCAACATGCTAATCATGCTAGAAACAAGCTAGTAACTTGTTGGTCATGCTACCATCATGCTAGTAATATGCTAATCGTGTTGGAAAATCCTAACAGCATGCTAGTAACATGCTAATCATGTTAGAAACAAGCTAGTAACTTGTTAGTCATGCTACCAACATGCTAGTAATATGCTAATTGTGCTGTAAAAATGCTAACAACATGCTAGTAACATGCTAATCATGCTAGAAACAAGCTAGTAACTTGTTGGTCATGCTACCATCATGCTAGTAATATGCTAATCGTGTTGGAAAATCCTAACACAAATGCTAGTAACATGCTAATCATGTTAGAAACAAGCTAGTAACTTGTTAGTCATGCTACCAACATGCTAGTAATATGCTAATTGTGCTGTAAAAATGCTAACAACATGCTAGTAACATGCTAATCATGCTAGAAACAAGCTAGTAACTTGTTGGTCATGCTACCATCATGCTAGTAATATGCTAATCGTGTTGGAAAATCCTAACAGCATGCTAGTAACATGCTAATCATGTTAGAAACAAGCTAGTAACTTGTTGGTCATACTACCAACATGCTAGTAATATGCTAATTGTGCTGTAAAAATGCTAACAACATGCTAGTAACATGCTAATCATGCTAGAAACACACTAGCAACATGCTAATCATGCTAGAAACAAGCTAGTAACTTGTTGGTCATGCTACCATCATGCTAGTAATATGCTAATCGTGTTGGAAAATCCTAACAGCATGCTAGTAACATGCTAATCATGTTAGAAACAAGCTAGTAACTTGTTAGTCATGCTACCAACCTGCTAGTAACATGCTAATCATGCTAGAAACACACTAGCAACATGCTAATCATGTTAGAAACATGCCAGTAACTTGCTATTCATGCTAACAACATGCTAATCATGCTAGAAACAAGCTAGTAACTTGTTGGTCATGCTACCAACATGCTAGTAATATGCTAATTGTGCTGTAAAAATGCTAACAACATGCTAGTAACATGCTAATCATGCTAGAAACACACTAGCAACATGCTAATCATGCTAGAAACAAGCTAGTAACTTGTTGGTCATGCTACCAACATGCTAGTAATATGCTAATTGTGCTGTAAAAATGCTAACAACATGCTAGTAACATGCTAATCATGCTAGAAACACACTAGCAACATGTTAATCATGTTAGAAACATGCTAGTAACTTGCTAATCATGCTAGAAACACACTAGCAACATGCTAATCATGTTAGAAACATGCCAGTAACTTGCTAATCATGCTAACAACATGCTAATCATGCTAGAAACAAGCTAGTAACTTGTTGGTCATGCTACCAACATGCTAGTTATATGCTAATTGTGCTGTAAAATGCTAACAACATGCTAGTAACATGCTAATCATGCTAGAAACACACTAGCAACATGCTAATCATGTTAGAAACAAGCTAGTAACTTGCTAATAATGCTAACAACATGCTAATCATGCTAGAAACAAGCTAGTAACTTGTTGGTCATGCTACCAACATGCTAGTAATATGCTAATTGTGCTGTAAAAATGCTAACAACATGCTAGTAACATGCTAATCATGCTAGAAACACACTAATAACATGCTAATCATGTTAAAAACATGTCACAATGTGCTAGTAACACACTAGATACCACCCTGAGTACCCTAGCAACCACATAGCAACACCTTAGCAACTACCCCAGGTACCATAGCAACCACCCGGGAGCCATAGCAACCGCCCTATTAACCACCCCAAGTACCCTAGCAACGAAACCACTTCAAACTTTCTGGCTAGGCTTTTTCAAACCAACTTAAAGCTTGTCTATGAACTTTACTATCTAGTCTGTTCTTGATATCTAAAGACACATGTTCGTTCAGAGGGCAGCGGGACAGGCTCTCACCCGGTCAGTGTTGGTGTGTTCGCTCACGGCTCCTCCGATCACGTAGAGTTTCCCGCAGCAGCTGCTGAGAGCGGCCGAACTGACGGGCAGCAGCAGGTCAGAAACGCTCGTCCACTTGTTCTCGTGCGGACTGTAGCGCTCCACGCTGGACAGACGCTCACGGCCGTTATAACCGCCGACGACATACAGCTGCACACGCACGCACACACACACACACAGTCAGCACATGCATTCAAACCCATCAGACTGAACACTGTCTCAGCTGAGCTCACCTTCCCACACATGGACACCATCTTATGCCTCCAGCGGCCGCGGCTGAGACCCTGCACACGCACCCAGTGACTGAACTGAGGCAGGAACCGCCACACGTCTGCGCTGTTCAGCTGCCCGCCTAAACACACACACATGCATTATATACAGTATATATTTATATATATACATATACAAACAAAGAGTTTCAAAAACATTTGCAAAACTTTTTTTGAAAATTTTTGAAAATCACGTTTTTCCAATTAATCTCAATCAAACTGCAGTTACAGAACTATGTTAAATATTGTGATCACAATTTCAACATGTGGCCACAATTTAGTTTGGAGACTAATTCTCACTATTAACTAACTATTAACTATGACTTTTGCAATAGTAAACTCCTAATTTTGGCACTTATTAATAGAAAGGTAGTTGTTATGTTTAGGTATTGTGTTTAAGGATAAAGGGATCTAAAATATGGTCATGCAAAACAAGACATTATGTGACCCTGGACCACGAAACCAATCATAAGCGTCAATTTTACAAAACTGAAATTTAAACGTCACCTGAAAGCTGAAAGCTTTGTTATGATTGGTCAATATTTGGCCGAGATACAACTATTTGAAAATCTGGGATCTGAGGGTGCAAAGAATCAAAATACTGAGAAAATCACCTTTAAAGTTGTACAAATGAAGTTCTTAGCAATGCATATTACTATTAAAAAAATAAGTTTTGATATATTTACAGTAGGAAATTTACAAAATTTCTTCATGGAACATGATCTTTACTTAATATCCTAATGATTTTTGACATAAAAGAAAAATTCATATTTTTGTCCCATACAATGTATTGTTGGCTATTGCTACAAATATACCCGTGATACTTAAGACTGGTTTTGTGCTCCAGGGTCACATATGTGCTTTATAAGTATTAACAAACAGCCAATAGGGAAGGCAATTTTTTTATATATACATAGCACATTTCACACAATGGTAATTCAAAGTGCTTTACAAAATGAATTAAAATAATCATAAAAAATAATCACAACAAGGAATTTAAAGATGATAAAATGATTTAAAAATATGCAATGCATGCTGCTAATCAACTAGTTGATAGTGAGAACTGGTCCCTTGTTGAAAGTGTTATGCAATGTTTGAATTCTTATGAAAACATCTCATAATAATGCTGTTGAGACTCAATAGGCTTGCTTATTTTGGGCTTAAAAAGCAGTAAATTATCTAGTAATATTCTTGAGTTTGACAATATTGATCGCTGACACTGGATGAGAATTTGAATTTGTCTCCTATTTTCCAATTTTTCAGGGTGAAGCTGCTTTATAATGATCTGTAACAAATTTAGATTATAAAGTGCTGTTCTGGAATGTTTCTAAAAAATTGAAATGCCCAGCTTTCTTCTCTTGATTATTTAATGCAAAACTTACAAAAACATTTCTTAGTTGTTCACCTAAATATGACATTATTTGAATGTTTATTTTTTAAAATTCTAAAAACATTAAATGTCCAGTTTTCTTGTCATGATTTGAATGTTATTTAAAGGTTACAAAAACATTTTTAGACCGTTCATCAAGTAGAAACAACATCATGAGCACGTTTTAAGAATGCTGATCCCAGAACGTCTTCTCATAAAATTTTGAGTAGGTACAGCTAATATGGACGTTTTCTTGAACTTCATAAAACATTAGTGAAAGTGGTGAGAACATTTTGTCAGCCGTCTGCACTGTTTTAAGGCCGTTCACTTGTCATGTAAACCAACTAACACTAAATGATAGAATACTAATATCGAATGACTTAAATTCTTCACTTTCGACCACTCAAACCCTCAAGTTTTTATTTTCACAGAATATTGCTGAAATGCTGTAAACAAAAATGCTGCAGCTATGCTGATGTCATTGTGAATAAAGCGAATCTAGTGCACGCTGCATTCCTAAAACTCACGTTCAGCGCAGGCTGTTTTCAGATGCATTCATGTGTAAATAAACACAGTGCTGCTGTTCACTCTGAAACACGCGACACAACCGCAGACTTTGATTTGATCGCCGCACTATGTTGTATCGCAATTTAGATTCATGCAGCTGCATTTACTTTCATTCTGGATCTAATATTAGTCTTTCATCAACTCACACACCTCCATCTGGGAAACCCTGCGTTCGTTAAACGGTCAGATCACTCGCAACGGTTTTCAGTTTCACACGTATTTACATGAATATCATGCGAGATTCTAAATATGAAATGTGCTGGTTGACACTCAAAACTGTCATTTTACACACCATCATGCTGTCATCATTTGTTCACCCTCATCTCTTTCCAAACCTGTATGACTTAAAGATATTTTGAACTAAACAAATTTCAGACTTTAACCTCAGTGCACAAACAAAAAAGTCAAAATTTCTTCTTTTATGTTTCACAGAGGAGAGGGGTTTATAACCAGAAGCCCACAGTCACGCATGAGATGATAATCGTGGTGTGTTTGTGTGCGCGATCCCGATCGGATTCTCTGGAATCACGTGACGGAATGTTCCAGGCTGATGCTGAGCTGATAGAGTAACATGGAAATGCCACTGATGCGTGCAGACTGATCTGGAGTCAGCTGCTGAAACGCAGCATTAAAGACTGAGTGCCGACAACCAGTTTGACCAACTAGCAGTTAACCAAATGTTTCACTTTCGAATGAGATCAATCTACTTTTTTTTTTTTTTTGTGAGAGATTTTTTAAGGCTATTTATGTGACTGATCGCTGACTTCAGATGCGTCAGTGTGATGGATACGAAGGGAACGAGCAGTGTTTGGGACGTCTGTATACCTGATATATAGATGTCGTTCTGAAGTTCACAGGCTGCAAACTCAGATTTGGAGTAACCGGGCAGAGCGGTGGCGGACGTCCACTCTCCAGACGTCAGGTTCAGCTTCTCCGTGAAGGACAGTCTGGAGAAACCGTTCTTATCACAGCCGCCGATTACAAAGATCATCTCAGCCCAGCCAGAGCACCTGAACACACACACACACACACACACGTTCATTATTAATCAGTGATCACCTGGTCAGCAGCAGCTGTGTGTCTCATCTATGATCTGCTGTAGTTTGTAGTTTGTAGTTTATTATGGCGGTACATTTGTGCCAAAAGTGTTGCTTGTTTTGTTCAATACATTCGTCTGTACTGTTGCTGCTGCTGTTTTATTTGTAATAGTAATAATAATAATACATTTTATTTATAAAGCACTTTACATTTGAAAGAAAATCGCAAAGTGCTACAGAAAATGCAATAAACAGCAAAATATCAAATTAAACACAACAATTACACATTACAATTTTTTTTTAAAAAGAAATGTTTTTTAAACCCCCAGATTCCATTTGTGTGGTATGTTCAGCTCAGTCTGATGTTAATCTCAAGTCAAGTCAAGTCGAGCTTTATTGTCATTCTGCTACATGTGTGGGCATATAGCAGAACGAGATGTCGTGTCTCACAGGACCACGGTGCTACATACTAGTTAAGCATAATATAAACATACAACAGTACACGAATAAGAAAAGCAATTACAGACTTACACAACGGTTAACCATTTGACTATACATACTATAAATACTATAATAAATAGTGGACTACACATACAAAACTTTTAGACAACAAAAACTTTACATAAGTACTGTACATGACGTTTTACAAAAGAGACATTTGTACATCTCAGTGAACATTCTGCAACATAATTTACAAGGTATCCAGCTAAACTTGATTTTTTTTTTTTTAAATAATAAGTTAATCTTTCTGGAAACTAATGCATCTAACCAAGGTTGCCAGGTTTTCACAACAAAGTCCGCCCAAAGTTTTGCTACTTAAAAGTAGCCCAATCACATTTTGAGCAGCTCCCCTGGTAAAAATCACATCCCCAGGCTAAACATTACGTTATTGGGGTCACATCCTCTTACCAAAAAGACGTATACTTCAAGTTTATTTTATTAAGTATACTTAAGTAAAGTTTAAGTATATTTCTAAATATACTTTACGTAGTAAGTATACAAATATCAGTGTACTAGTAGTATACTTTTAAGTGTACTATTTCAATACTCATTGGGACTAAACTGGCCCACTTTCTAGTATATAAAAGTATACTTTATAGTAGTAAACTTTGAGTACACAACTAGTTTACATCAATGTTTTCAGTTTGTACTGCAAGTATACTAAAAGTGAACTTATAGGTATACTGATAGTTTACTAATTAAATACTTTTTTATGCATTTTTACTACACTTTGAAGTATAGTCTCAGTAAACTACTAGTTTAGTAGCTACAACTGCAATTATACTTGCAAGTTTTCTTCAAGTGAACTTTACATCATACTTTAAGTACACTACTATGTCCCTATTTAGGCATTAATCTGTATATATTTTGTTATGTGAATATGTGGCCCTGGAGCACAAAACCAGTCTTAAGTCACTGGGGTATATTTGTAGCAATAGCCAAAAATACATTGTATGGGTCAAAATTATCGATTTTTTTAAGAACTTCATTTGGACAACTTTAAAGGTGATTTTCTCAATATTTTGTTTTTTTTTGCACCCCCAGATTCCAGATTTTAAAATAGTTGTCCTATCCTAACAAACCATGCATCAATGGAAAGCTTATTTATTTCAGCTTTCAGACGATGTATACATCTCAATGTCAATAGCGCCTTTAGTGTGTAACAATGAAAACACGGATTCTCTGAGAAGTACATTTATGAGAAGGACATAAAAAAGTATACTGAAAGTATACTTTCTTATTTTTAGTTTAAAAGAAGTTGCATAAACTTCTTTTTCGTAAGGGTCAACCCAAGGACATGAAAAACAACCCGTGGCAACAGTGTTAAATTACCCCAATTCCACGGGAAATCTGCAGATTTGGCAACACTGCATCTAACAGGGTTTCTGTGGGTTGTAAAAAGTCTTAATTCAGCCATCCGTAAATGAAGACCTTAAAAGGTCTTAAATTAGAGCAGAGAAGTCGTGGCATTAAATGTTTCACGCACTGCAAACAATGCATCTCTTCCTCAGTATTTTGTCTTGTTTTCAGTACAAATATCTAAACATTCTTAAATCTACATACATTTTTTAGAGATGATAAATGAATGATGTGAAGTGTTATGTAACTGAACTCTTTTCTTTAGAAAATTAGGCTTATCTTCTTATCTTCATCTCAAGTAAATGTATCTTGATTTAAAAACCTTCAGCCACTGGAAAACAAGACAAAAGTACTGAGGAAGAACTTTCTTTTTGATAAAAAGTTATTTCCGTATTCCAGTGTTTGGGGCAGAGATATTCAAGCCTTCAAATTTTGTTTTGTGAAATAAATGTAAAAGTAATAGAAATTTGTTGCAAGTTAAAGACCATACTGACACATTGTGTTTAATTAAATTTATTTGTTACGTTTTCTTTACTTGGTCTTAAAAAGTCTTCATAAAACCTGCAGAAACCAATGCATTTGAATGTTGGAACTCATTATTTTAAAAAATCCAATGTTTTTATTTGTTTACCTGAATATCTGCAAATATGGTGCCGAATATTCTCTGAAATTTCTAAAAGCATAAAGCTGAGCTTAAGAAGTGTTAAAACACAAATGTGACCCTGGAGCACAAAACCAGTCTTTAGTAGCACGGGTATATTTGTAGCAATAGCCAAAAATACATTGTATGGGTCAAAATGATCAATTTTTCTTTTATGCCAAAAATCATTAGGATATTAAGTAAAGATCATGTTCCATGAAGAAACTGTGTAAATGACGTAATTTTTGATTAGTCATATGCATTGCTAAGAACTTCATTTGTACAACTTTAAAGGTGATTTTCTGAATATTTCGATTTTTTTGCACCCTCAGATTCCAGATTTTCAAACAGTTGTATTTATTCAGCTTTTTATTTATTCACATGATGTATGGATCTCAACTTCCAAAAACTGACCCTTGTGACTGGTTTTGTGGTCCAGGGTCACAAATATGAATGAGAAATGAAGATATGCACCAATGGCATGTTTGGGTTTGACGGCGGCGTGACTCACCGGCGTGGTTTTGTGCGCTCCGACTGCACCTCCCGTCCGTACGTGCGGTACATGCGCGCCTCCTGCATCAGCGGTCGGAGCTCTTTGCAGTCCTGCACCAGCTCGTCGGCCTCCAGCGTGCCGGTGAAGAACGCCGGATCCAGCAGAGGCAGACGCAGCCGCTCCAGCAGCTCTTTGAGCTCCCCCCTGCGCTCGTCCAGCCGGTGATGGACCCACCGGAGCGCGGCGGTCACCAGAACCTCCTCGGACACCTGCAGCCGCTCAGAGGCCAGCAGCTCGAGCACGCGGGCTTTGGGCAGGCCGAGGAACTCGTCGTGCCGCAGGACCTCCTGGAAGTCCTGGTAGAGCAGCGTCTGGCACCGCTCCTGCAGCGGCCGCAGCACGTACAGGCTGGCGAAGTCCATCAGGCCCAGGCAGTTGGAGTGGCTGACGCGTTCCTGCAGGAACTGCACGCAGGCTTTGGTCAGAACGGGCACGTCCAGCCGGTCGGCCGCCTGGAAGACGCTCTCCACGTTCTCCTCGTCCAGCTTCAGCCGGCCCTCGTAAATGAAGTCCAGCAGGTTGTCCATGGCCGCGCTGGAGATGCCCTGCAGCTTGACCACAGGCTGCCGGCTCTCCTGGAAGGGGCCGCTGAACATGGTGCGGAAGTAGAGGCTGCTGGCGCAGAGCGTGGCGCGGTGACACGGGAACTCGCAGCCGTCCACCTGCAGCACCACGTCCGTGAAGGTGCCGCTGCGCCGGTAGGAGTTCAGCACCTGCAGGATGTGCTCGGCGTGACAGGAGCCCGAGCAGAAGCTGACCTTTGACCTGCCGTCCATCAGCTCGCCGTTCGTGCCGAAGCCCATTGTGGTGAACGATGACGGTGAAGACTGTGAAGACCAAAACACAGCTTTTATATTTGAATTTTATTTCGTTTCACATACAAGCTCATTAAAAGTCTCAGCTACACACAGTTCTTATAGTTAAATAAAACTAAAACCATAAAAACATTATTGTTAGTGTTATTTTAGCATCATTGAGATACTAGATTGCAGATTTAATTTTTTATATATATTTTTATATATATATATATATATATATATATATATTTTTTTTTTTTAATTTAGGATTAGTAATCTTGTTGTGTTTTTGTCATTTTTGGTAGTTTTGGTTCATGTGTCTATTTAGTTTTTATTAATTTTTATTTCAGTACTTGTTTTAGTTATACATCAAGTTAAACTAAATTAAAATGAGAGTTTGTTTCAGTAAATTTTTATTTCAAATAGGGTTATTGTACTTAACTAAACCTAAATCCAAAACCATAAAAAACACTTCTTGTTACCTTCAATAAAATAAACTTTAACTGGAATGAAATAAAGTAAAATATAAAAATCTTATTTCAAAGCTAATCTTCATCTAGTTTAAATTGATGTACTTAACTAAATAAAAAATAATAAATTATCCTTAATTATAATATTTTAATTAATAAATTATAGTGAAATATTTAATGATTATTTAAACTAACTAAAATTAAAATGAAAATCAAAAATATAAATGTAAAAACTATAATACTATCTCAACGATGCTAAAATAACACAGATTTCAAGTAACAATAATGTTTTTAGCTTTTGGTTTTAGTATAATAAGTTTAGTTTAGTTGACATCACATTAATTACACAAAAATATGGGATAATTTGTACACTGCGGGACTATTTAAAATATTAAAGGCATGCATGTATGAAATAAAAAAGGAAAATCCAACAAACACTTTCCCTTAAGCACTGTAAACATTCTGCGGTCACATTATGCATGAATTATCCAAAACTGATTCTTTAATGTTTGTCTTTCAACTGCATTTTGCATAAACGCAACAAATGCAACAAATTATTATTAGAAATGCAAAACAGTCTTGAAAAGAACTGACTCAGAATTATATATATATATATACACATTTATCAGAGCTCACCTGTGTAAATGACGGTGCTCAGTGAGTGTTCAGATCAGCGATAAAAAACTGAATGCAGCGTCACCTGTCCGAATCATTTATACCTGTGCTCCGTGTGGGAGGAGCTTGTGCACATAAACAGAAGTGATGTCGCAGGCTACTGTGGAATCTCATTTCCTGTTCCCATTAAATTAACTTCCCTTCCCTGTTCGTTGGTAGAGCTTGTAGAGCAAACATCTTCTGCAAAATCATGACTCCTTACACAACAGACAGCTGTGTGTTTTAGCACAAATTCTGAAAGCTGCTGTCCATCTTACAGAGTTTATTTTAGAACTAATAACACAAACAGGGAACATCTATAGCTGTTAAAATATTGACTTTCATAAAACAGGCCGGATGAGTCTTTTATCGTATGATTATGATAAACACACATTGTGTAGCTATTTGTTGAGCATCTGGGCGTTTTTGATTTAACAAAAGCAATAAGACACTGATTTACTGCAGTTTTGTATTATATTGATATTTAAGCTATAGTAGTAATTTCACATTTTGGAAATAAAATTAAAACATCAGTTTAAATCAGCTTTTATTGTTTAATAATTATGCAGACATGACTTTTTTTCAAAGGTAAACGCAAACCGGGAGTCCCAGCAAACAGAAGCTGATGTTTTCAGCAGCTATTCTAGGACAATTTAAGCTTATTTAAGGTGCCAAATAAAAGCTGAATTAAAAACAAAACATACTAAGATTGTTTGTAATTTCAAGTCTTTATAAAAAAGTGTTGATGAAGTATTGTGTTCCTGTTTCCCAATTTTACCCCGGAAATAATTGGGCAAAGACGTAAATTCTGTCAAATTACAAAGAACCTGCCAAAGCCTGGCATTATTTACTGTAATATTTACAGCAGTAAAACCCATACAGCAATTAAATGGGTTTTTTTAGCCAAAATATTTTAAATACACACTGCTGTTCAAAAGTTTGGGATCAGTAAGATTGTAATGTTTTTTAAAGAAGTCTCTTCTGCTCATCAAGGCTGCATTTATTTGATCAAAAATGCTGAAAAATGCAGTAATGCTGCAAAATGTTATTACTATATAAAATAATGGTTTTCATTTTTAATATACTTTAAAATGTAATTTGTTCCTGTGATGCAAAGCTGAATTTTCATCAGCTGTTACTCCAGTCTTCAGTGTCACATGATCCTTCAGAAATCATTCTAATATACTGATTTATTATTAGAATCATCAACGTTGAAAACAGTTGTGCTGACAAATATTTCTTTGGAACCTGTGATTCTTTTTTTAGGATTCTGATGAATAACAAGTTAAAAAGAACAGCTTTTATTAAAAATATAAATATTTTCTAACAATGTAAATCTATCACTTTTTAATAATTTAACACATCCTTGGTGAATAAAAGTATTAATTTCTTAAAAAAAAAAAAAAAGAAAGAATAAAAATGTACTGACCCGGACATTTTGAACAGTAGTGGATATTGTTGGAAAACTTTTCTATTTCAAATAAATTTTTTTTTTTTTTTTTTTTACTTTTTATTGATCAAAGAATCCTGACAAAAAGAATCACAGGTTCCAAAAAAAAAAAACATTTGTCAGCACAACTGTTTCCAACACTGATAATTCTAATAATAAATCAGTATATTAGAATGATTTCTGAAGGATCGTGACACTGAAGACTGGAGTAATGATGCTGAAAATTCAGATTTGCATCACAGAAATAAATTATATTTTAAAGTATATTACAATAAAAACCATTATTTTCTATAGTAATAACATTTTGCAATATTACTGTATTTTTCAGCATTTTTGATCAAATAAATGCAGCCTTGATGAGCAGAAGAGACTTCTTTAAAAAACATTACAAGTCTTACTGATCCCAAACTTTTGAGCAGCTGTGTGTGTTGTAAACAATGAAGTTAAATGAAACATATTTTTGAACCTGAAAATGTATTTAGTTTCAACATTCATATACCAAAATATATTTCAAAGTGTATTTTTGGGACAAGAAAATCCATTTGCAATCTTACAGTATAGCCTACGTTTAGCCTAAATGCAAAAGTGGATGGAATACACCGCTAGAGATCAAAATAGATTTATAATGATTCAGTAATTGATAACAGTTTTCATATGTGATAACAATTTTTAAATATTTGTTTTATAGACAGCAAATAAAGCATGACAATGTACTGAAAATACATGGAGGGCAAGATACATTAAAATGCTTTTAAAATATATATTCAAAAATATGCAAAAAAAAAAAGTCAAACTATTTACATAAATGTATTTTGAAACATATTTTAGTAAATATATATTTTTGACCATATTTTGAAATACAATTACACACATTATATATATATATATATATATATATATATATATATATATAAATTTGCTGAAAATGTGCTTACCCTCAGGCCACCCAAGATTAGAATGAGTTTGTTTCTACATCAGAATTGTAGAAATGTGTCATTCCATCACTGTCTCGCCAATGGGAGTGAATGGGTGCCGTCAGAATGAGAGCCCAAACACAGGTGATAAAAACATTACAATAATCCATAAGTAATCCACACCACACCACTCCAGTCCATCTGTTAACATCTTGAGAAGACAAAAGATAAAACACATCCATCAAGACAGTTTTTAACTAAAATACAAGTCCGTAATCCATAATACACTTCCTCCAGTGAAAGCCAGTGTTTTTTTTTTGTTTTTTTTTGCTTTTTTGAACACAATAAAACAGTCCAAACTGAATTTAAACAACTGACAGTAACAAAATTGGCTTAATACAATACTTAACAATAACAGTCAGATATATGACAGTATGACATATGAAAATGACATTTTACAATAGTCACATCCACCCCCATAAAAAAAGAAAAAAGAATAAAAATAAATACATAAAAAAAAAAATTAATTAAATAAAGATAAATAAAAATAATTACATATTTAGGATTTAGTCACACCGTGGCATCTTAGACTTTACATAAAATCTTAAGGAGACAGAGCATATTTGACATTATACTTTTCTCTTTATACAATTTTCTCAATCAATGCAAGGAAAGAACCCCATATTTTCATATAAATATCAGGGCGTCCTGAGGCTCTAAATATCACACGTTCATAGCTGGCAATATTGGACATGAGTTCTAGCCATTCATTAAACGAGGAGGGCGTAACAGATTTCCAACGTCTCAGAATGACTCTACATCCAGACACCAAAGCGAGACGGCACCATTGCCTTCGTTGCCGGGAGAGGCATGCATCTTCCGGTAAAATCCCCAACATACAGAGAGCAGGGTTCTTGCGTAGTGTTATGCTGAAAGTGTTATTAACAAAATGTACAATCTTTTCCCACAGTTCTTTAACCTTATCACATTCATACAGCATATGAACCATAGAACCAGTATCAGTTTTACATCGCCAGCATAGGTCATCGTCTCTTAATTTGAGTCTAGCCATCCTGCTTGGAGTCCAGTAACACCCGTTTAAAATTTTATAGTTTATCAGTTCGGATTGAATTTCACGAACACGGGTATGCCATTCGGATACAACCTGCTTCCAGATTTCATCCTTGATTGTTTCCCCCAGATCTCTTTCCCATGCCAATTTAAGTCCACTTAAATTAGGTGCATTAACATCTCTGATTAAGGCATAGAAAACTGAGCAACCTCCTTTTCTATGACTAATTGCGGTAAAGATGTGCTGTATATCCGTTGGTGGGTCAGGGACATTTTTAATGGTTGCAAGGAGACAATTTATAGTGCATTTAATTTCAGCATATTTTCAATAAATTGAACTCTTCCTTCAAGCAAATTTCCCCACAATTTCAGAAACAGAATTCACAATCACTTTCTAAAAACATCCGCTAGATGGAGGCAAACGCCGCCGTGTTTGTGAGCGTCCGGTTCACGAGACTCACATCACAGAGAACACCAGCAATCTGTGCGAAATGTTAATTAGCAGCGCGTTTGTTTTTAGAAACACCACCATGATGAAGAATCATAAGTTATCTAGCTCATAAGTGTTTTGTTGATCTACCTCAAAAACCGCGCACAGCGGATCACACGCGTCTGCACTGACATCTATGGATTCGCGTGTCGTAGCGGTGCTTTCTGCCTTTGACTCAACAGAACACGAGCAGCGCGCGAGTCGCGGCAAGAAAAAGCAAAAGCAAAGCGCTCGAGCGAAAAGTAAGCGTGTTTCCAACCGGGAATCCTGAATGACGCGCGGGAATCCCTGGAGATGCGGCGGGATCTGACAGTCATATGAGAGGAAAACAATGACGCGCTGCGTCCAACGCGTGTTTTGAACCGTGACATCAGGTTTCAGTCAGTTTGAATGTAGACAACACAAACATTAAAGTTACAAAAGAAAGAGAAAATAAAAAAGAATGTGGAAGCTGACCGTGTTTGAAAAAGGTGCATCAAGGTTAATAAGGAACTGTGTTAAACATGTTTTAGGAACAGAGAGAGAGACCCACACACACACACACAGAGCGCGAGCACAAGATTGCAACATTGCCATGATCATTTGTCTTGTTATTTCTTGTTTTAACGATTTTTTTGCTTTTTTTGTTAGAGGACAGTGTGGATGAGACATGTCCTCCAGCCGGGATTCGAACTCGGGACGCCCGTTGCGCAAAGGCGCGCTGCCCACAAGGCTATACGTTATACGGTATTCTTATTAACTCACATTAACAATTAGTGTAATAAATGTATTGTTTATAGCTTGTTCATCTTAGTTATTACATTAAATAATATTGCAAATGACACCTTTCTAAGTGTTACAGTTACTTTTTGTTGTTTATACAAATGTTTGTATTGTATGTATTAGAATAATTCATTTGTTTTTGTTTTGTTTATGTGTTATATAACCATTATTTTTGTTCACTGCTCATGTAACTGCCGATGTTTTGGCAATGCTGTACAATGCTGTCCAATAAAGCGCATTTGAATTGAATTGAGAGAGAGAGAGGGAGGGAAAGAGAGAGAGAGACAATAAGAGAGGGAGAAAGAGAAACAGAGTTACAGAGCAAGAGAGAGAGACACACACATACACACACAGAGCGACAGAGAGAGGCACACACCGAGGGAGGGAGAGGGAGGTCAGAGCTGTCCAATCCCATACAAGGCTTGAGCGCAGGAGGAAAAAACAAGAGCGTATTTGCAGGATATTCTCACAGGATGTGTAGCGGAGCAGAGCGAGAGACGGAGGAGCACACGAGGCGCTGAGGAGACCAGCATGAGACCGTCAGCAGCCGAGAACAGCACAGGAGCAGCACACTACTGAGGTGACACACCTGAGACACACCTGCGCTTCTCACTCTCAAGTCAGTCTAATGTTTCGGATGTTTGCTTTTCTGATCTTGCGGCTTACGGGTTTCCTTTGATTGGCACGAGATGAGTAATTGCTGGAGATCAGAGGGTTAACTTCTGCTGAAACATCACCCTCTGATATATATTTAACATAATGTGGAAATAGATTTTAACCTTTAATATTTCTGCTGTGCTCATCACATGTGGGCGTTTCTGTTCATGTCAAATATCAAAGAAACTAGATCAGTGCAGTCGAGACAGGAGTGACACATCTGTTGACATCGAGAAAGATTGAGTGTTCCACTTCAGCAGACACCATCACACGAGTTAAAAACAGAAGCGGTGACGTGAGCGCGTGCCGCGTGATGTCATGAGCTGCGTCTGTCTGTCATTCATCCTCATTCATTCACTCATCGGTCTGTGTCTCTGCAGCATCATGGGGACACGTCTCTGGATACTGATGCTCGTGGTGAACCAGGTCGCGCCGTACAGACGTCCAGCAGAAGCTTCACCCTGCCAAGTGGTGAGTTACAGCATCTCTCATGACTCTCTGAGTGAGCAAACTACTGTAGATGCTCTGTTCAGTTCTTTGCCTAGAAACAACATTTGAAGTGTTAAAAAGGCTAAATACAGATTTCAAGTCTTTATGCGTCAGTTGCTCGAGTTAAGTGGTCTTTAGTGGCCATTCATAAGGGTCACGATTAAGACATCTGAAAGCTGAATAAATAAGCTGTCCATTGATGTATGGTTTGTTAGGACAGGACAATATTTGGCTGAGATACAACTATTTGAAAATCAGGAATCTGAGGGTGCAAAAAAATCTAAATACTGAGAAAATGCCTTTGAAGTTTTTAGCAATGCATGTTACTAATCAAAAATGAAGTTTCGATATATTTGCGGTAGGAAATTTACAAAATATCTTCATGGAACATGATCTTTACTTAATATCCTAATGATTTTTGGCATAAAAGAAAAATTGATCGTTTTGACCCATACAATGCATTGTTGGCTATTGCTACAAATATACCCGTGATACTTAAGACTGGTTTTGTGGTCTTTAGTGGCCATTAAGCAGAGTGATCTGTCTGCTTTAGAATTTCAGATGCTCAGATTTGCCAAAATAAGTCTGTAATCTAAAGGCATCAAATATGAACTCAATTTTTTCTCATCAAGTCAACGTTGGTGTTAATTAAATGTATTCGCACTAGAGTCGCTCTTAAACTTTTCAAATCTAGAGAACCATATTAGGCAGAAACATCCTCCCAGTGTGTCCAGTGAGGAGGCTGGAGACGGTCGCAGACTAAACCATAGAGTCTGATAAGATGAACTGATCATACCAGGTTAGTGAGTTCAGGATGACTGTGCTCAGGGCAGGAAATCTCCTCTGACCATGCGATTGGACATCGGTGACACGAGGCTAATGAGCGCAGAGGAAGTGTGTGTAGGATGAAACACATCAGCGCTCCATTATGTCCCCATCCTCTCGGCGAACTCTGAACTCTGCCGGAAACGGAGGGTCAGTCCCAGAGACGAGGGAAAAACCTGAAACGCCACAGCTATCTAGAGAGCATAAATAATGGTGCAGGCATGTAGATGAAGCGCAGATAGTGTAAACTGAAAACTGCTTTCAGTCATACGTCACGCTTAAAAACTGTGGGGTCCATTGTGTTGAAATATTCCAGGAAACAGCTGTATGATGTCATGCACAGCGTACGTCAGAACGGTTTGCACATCGCTTGTGGTAAACAATGTTGGCTAACAGCACTCTTTCTGGTCACTTTAAGGTCCACGAGGATGTCGACTGCAGCAGTCTGAACCTCAGACGGGTCCCGGCACAACTGCCGGCCTCCATCCACCTCCTCGACCTGTCTCGGAACCTCCTGCAGAACCTCACGGACCAGGAGCTTCCGGCCTTCTCCGGCGTCCGGAGTCTGAACCTCCACGCCAACAAGATCCAGTTCATCCAGCCGGGCTTCTTCCAGGACATGAGCCTTTTGGAGGTGCTGGATCTGTCAGAAAACTCCCTGGACCTTTACGCGGCTCTGAAAACACACGTTGGGCTGCTCGCATCCGTGCGGCATCTGGACTTGTCGGGAAACGGTCTGTTCACTGACATGAGCGATTATTTCCTGAGCGATGCTCCGCTCCTCACCAACCTCTCTTTAGACGGGAACAGCATTACTAAAATAAGCAGGGACACATTTAACGGATCTCAGGCTTTAACAAACATCGACCTGCACAATAACGTCATCATAGAAATCGAAGAAGGTGCTTTTGAGTCCCTGACGGGACTCTCCGAACTCGATCTGTCCGTAAACTCCATTTCATGCATCACAGACTTCAACCTCGTGCAGCTCAAAACGCTAAACTTGAGCAAAAACAGCTTGACCAGCTTCCAGACCATCGATTCGGATCTGGAGTTCGAGCTGATGTATCTGGATTTGAGAGAAAACAAAATCCTGTACTTCCCCGTCCTTCCCCAGAGGAACAAACTCATATATCTGGACCTGTCCAGAAACCTCTTGAGAAGTGTGAACTGCTCAGGTCCACTAGAAGAGCTGGAGAACCTGAAGGCCAGCGGGTATCTATTCACCGACCATGACAAACCGCTCTGCCTTTGCACCAATCAGAGGCACCAGGATCTTCCCAAGTTGCTCTACTTGGACTTGAGCTACAACCAGCTCAAAACGATCCCGACCTCGTTCTTCAGCAGCATGGTTTCATTGGAGAGCCTGAACATCAGCAATAACTGTTTAGAGAGCTTCAGCGTGAACGCTGAAATCCCTCTGAACTCGTTGAAAACTTTGGACATCAGCTACAACAACCTGCAGAACTTATCCTTCGGCGAGAACACGCTGGCTGCGCTGGAGGTGCTGCACCTTCAGGGAAACGCTCTCAGCATGTTAGACGCCGGGATTTTCTCAAGGCTTCCCAGCATACGAAGCCTTCATCTTCAGCAAAACCTGTTCAGCATTTGTCCTCCCCTGCAGGGTCCGACAAACGACTGCATCCGGCTGTCCTCTATCCCAACACTGAGCTATCTGTACCTCTCGGAGAACAGTCTCATGTCGATTCCTCCGGGTGCATTCCAGGGCAGTTCGCTGCTCATTCTGGATCTCTCCCAGAATCCCGGCATGTACTTAGAGCTGTCGTCTCTCTCGGGTTTGGAGACGTCTCTCACCCATCTTTCTCTCAGAGGAAACCAGCTCCAAACCCTAGCCGTGGACTTCACCCTCTTCCGCAAACTGAAGTCCTTGGATCTGTCGGTGAACCGACTCACGGGCGTCTCTCTGTGGAGCGGAGAGTCTTCTGTGGAGTCCTTGAACCTGCAGAAAAACAGTTTGGTCACGCTGCCATCCGACACGGTGATTGCGCTGCAGAAAACACTCAGGACTTTATACGTGGGCTCAAACCCGTTGAGCTGCTGCGGAAACCCGTACCTCCTCACGTTGCTCCAGCAGGGCAGGCTGTCCGTGCCGGACATCGCCGCCGCGACCTGCTGGTACACCAGAGACTCGGAGAGCGTGGAGATCAGCGTGAGCGCCGTGCAACCGGAGCACTGCGAGCCGGTGGACAGAAAGGTGCTGTGGATCAGCGTGATCGTGGTGCTTGCACTCGGACTGTCGTTGGTGTCGGTGGTTGCCTTGAAACTCTGTCACTCCAAAACACACGGATTCAAAAGAGGCATCAAGGCTTGAGTCTGCAGACCAAAGAAGGAAAAGAAACCAAAGCGTTCTCACCTGACTGTGGTGCCGCATGCATGACAGCCGCCGCAGCAGCGGGTTTCAGTATGTGATGCGTGGGTGATCTGGAACAAGCTCAATGTGAAATCCTCATCACCATCTTTTGCATTCACATCCATTTGCTATTTAAACAGAAATGCATGCAGTACTCACAGACAGGTCGCGCGGGACGTGCTCTTGCATTCAAAGCCAGCAGATGCAAGAACACGGCCCTCGGACTGCACAAATGATGATATGTTTTTGTGCTGATCTTCTGCAATAACACTACACTTTCTGATGCACGCACTTTATCCGTTGTGATTTGTGAATATGGGAGTGAAATGTACCCGCGATACGTTTGCATAATGCAAAAAACAGATGCAGATTCACCGGACAGAGTTCTAGAGCGAGATGTGTGATTGTAAGAGGGTGTTTTCAATATCGACATGGCTGTGTGTTGTGCATTAGCTGAAGGAATTTTCATCGGCCGGATGAAAAAAGTGTTTTTAGTGGAACACCTGCAGCAGAGCGTCTCTCAGCGTCGCTTTCCTGTTGTTGAGCTCAGTTTCCTATCGGTGAACGCAGCGTTGCATTCGCCTTCATGATTTATTCATTCAGCCTCTCTCAGTGACACTGAACTGTGTTGGACCGGTGATCAGGTTCAGCTCCACTCCAAACACAAACACACACCGGCTGCGCTGTTTGTTTGGTCAGTCGGGTCTTTTTTAAGATATTTCCAGCCTGGAGCTGAAATAAGTTTGACCCTGGTGTCTATATTAGGCATGGATAAAGATAGACAGGAAATCCCTGTTGAGGGAAGCGCGCATCATCACCACGGATATTAATAGAGGTTTGTTTCAGAGGCTGTTGACGCGATACTGACAGCAGCTTCCTCTTGTTCGTCCGAGTCACAGCCACGCCTTCTGCTTTCCAGTTACACATGACAAAACCCACACGAGTCACACACACACACACACACACGTCATGTATGAGCAGCCACTACACGCCAGTACTATATGAAGGAACTATTAACACATTGTTTGTATAATGAACTACTGTGTAAATCTATTTATGAAGTATTTTCCTAAATAAAATGTCTCTGTTATGTGGTCTGTTCACTGTTTTCAGGATTTCAGGCTAAAATCAACATCATAAAACACATTATTCCAAAGTCACACTGTATTTCGAGACTCCACTACTGACTATAAAGTAACTTTGCAACTACATGTCATATATAACTCGCATTAGAGTATTAGCAGACATGTATTTGCAAATGGTCAGTAGCAGTGTTGGGGAAGGTTACTTTTAAAAGTAATGCATTACAATATTTTGTTACTCTCTAAAAAAAAAAAGTAACTAATTATGTTACTCAGTTACTTTTTATTTAAAGTAATGTGTTACGTTACTTTTGTGTTACTTTTTAAGTCTGGGCTGGCTTGCTTGTTTGTTTTTAATATAAAATGTTCTATTTTTGGCAAATGTAAAAGTCCTTTCACACCAAAAGTGAAATGAATAAGCCTCAGGCTGAAGAAAAAAATAAATTCATTTCTGTAAAAGCAATAAAAAAATGGTGCACAAATGTTACTTATTTTTTAAAAACCTTGTAAATTAAAAAGTAATGCCTTACTTTACTGGTTACTTGAAAAAAGTAATCTGATTATGTAATGTCGAATGTAGAATGTTATGTAGAATGTCTGTTGGAGGTTTTAATAAAAACTAAAACCATAAAAAATTGTTACACGAAATAAAATGTTAACTATAACATAAAATATAAAAAACTTAAACTTATTTTATTTCAGTTTCCAATGCAACATTTCTCCTTTTCATTTAACTGAACTTGATTGACCAAAAATAAATAAATAAATAAAATGGAAAGGAAACTATGTAACCACATAACAAAATTACTGAAACTTTAACTGAAATGAGCACGAAAGCAGAAAATATAAAAATAAAATCCACTACAAAGCTATAATATGATCTCAAAGATACTGCATGGAGGCCATCAAAATAAAGCGTTGGCAGACATTAAACAAACGAATACTCTCATGACTGCAAGTTGACAGTTACTCACAGTTAGTAAAACATCCATACAAATAAAGTGTACTCAATTCCAAAGAAGTTTGCTTGATAACCTAAAAAGGAACTGGTTCTCTAAAATGACTTATTCAGTGACATCACTCAAATGTTACTGGATAATATTAGCCAACAGTCAAACACGCATTTAGTCACTGTTTTAGGAAACTCGCATGCGGTTTGGCTGCATTCTGATGTCTCACACCCACTTTTTCACCGTTTACTAAATCCCAGCGGATGCAATCAGCTGCTCAGGCCTACAGCGCGTGTGTTTCACAGAAACAAACAGTCCTGCAGCGATAATGAATTGACAGAAGCACAAACGCTCTGCTGTCTGTCAGTTATGAGGTTGTTAAACAGCACGGATGGTCAGTAATTAGATGAATGGAAATGGGCTCTCGGTTCTCAGCGTGGACTGGCAGAGCGACTCCAGCACAATGCCCACCAGGCCTGTCCAAACAGGAAGTAGCGCTACAGGAAATGCGCAGCACAAACATGGAACACCAAGTTCTCAAAGACACGCTGCTGTTTGTTTGGCTGCGGCTCCCCACTGTTTTCAGCTCTTTAAAGGCTCATTTATGTCATCTTTCAAATTATATGATCAAATATCACACGGCTCTGCAGCATAAGTGCTGAATGAACCCCAATGCTTGTTCATTATTCATTTTGAGCTGCTGATTCCAAAGTGGTTAAACTTTATTACAAAATATGAAGCACTGTTGCATTCATTGAGCATTTGTGGGATAAATCGGCATAAAAACACAATCCTGTCTGAATCTGAGCCACATTACAACTATTTGATCAATTTTCAGCACATTGTGCTGCCTGATCCTGATTTCAATGTTAAGTGTAATGCAAACACGAGACGGATGTTTTCTGCTTTTACTGCAGCCAAACCACATGAGCTCTAAAAAATGATTGCTGCAATTAGTTCGTTATAACTTAAAGTTCACATAAAAGTAAGTAAAAATGTGTTTCGTTTCCACTTAAAATAGTGAGTGTTCATGCTTGACTTAAAATGATAAGATTGATGATAAGTTTATTTTATTTGGTGGTAAGTATATTTACTTAAAACAGTAACTTTAGTAACTTTAAGATATTTGAACACATTTTAAGCTGCATTTTTTTTTTACAGAGAAAAATATACTGATAAAAGTTTTTACCAGTTTCAACTTAAACATTTTAAGTTAAATCAACTTAAAAGTACAAGTCATTTAAACGCATTGTATTGTAGTGAGACTTTTAGGTTGATTTAACTTAAAAATTGAATGCAGCTTCTGAACTTAAGTGAAGTTGAAACTTTTTAGAGAAGTTTTACAGTGTATCTGAACAAATGTTTCCACTTTGTTGCAGATTTTAAGTTAAACGACATATTTGAATAATTCTTTTTGTCATTAAAACTTTTGACATTTGACTAACATTTGACATTTGAATTAGATTCTTCATTCTTATTTAGTCACAATATTGAACGTGATGGAAATGTGTTATTCATATTTTAGAGCTCAGCGTCATCAAATCCGGGTTTCTTTGCAAATCAGCAGAATAGCAGAAATCGAAATCCAGCGCTGTGTAATATCTTCTCTGAGGTCATCATTTCGTTTTTCTTGATTATTTTTTGCCTGACCGTGAAACTGGTGTTTTTTCTTCAAGTCTTCAGTGTAAACGCCTCTTCACGTGTGAAATGAGTAACACGGTTTCTAGTGCAGTTTTAATCTGCTCCTCCTTTAATAAGAGCCAGTGACAGACTCATCAACAGTCACTTTAGGAACAAAATTATCGATCGCACTTCCTCCTCGTGACCTCAGCGTGACCGGACTGGTCAACTCATATGTAAATGAGGTCATGTGATGCTGATATGTAAATGAGCTCATGTGATGATGTCACAGATGGACTCTTCTACGTTGTACGTTTTCATGGTACAATGAAGCCTTCATCTGCGAAGATCAAGGAGAGCGTGATTCCTCCTGACGTGACGGCGGTAAACCATCGTGAGTTTCTGAGCGCTTTCTTTCTATATCAGGTTCTGTTTGTGTACGAGCTGAAGACTGGCAATTATGCATTATAATGGCAGCGGCGTTATTTATATAATTACTGTAAATCCCGTCTTTATGATGTGTAGGACGTTCTTGTTTTTACATGAGTGTGTAATTACTAGAAACCAGACGAGAGTCACGTGAAGAGCGTCTTTGTTTCTCTGGAATCTCTGAAACAATAGTCGTGTTCATCATCATCATCATCATCATCATCATGTGTTTCCCCACCGGTCCAGTCGATCAGATCCACCTCTGTCAGGAATGAGGAAAGATGCTTCATACGCTGTCGGAAACTTCCTTCTTCCCACTTCTGAAGTCATAATCACGAGTTTGTCCTGTTGAAGTGCTTGTTTTCAGAAAGAATAGGAATTGTAGAGTACATCACGTTCATCCTTGTTTACTTCTTGGGGAAATCTGAAAATGTTCAACCAAAGTTTCTTGCTGCTAAGTTCAGGAACTTGGGTATCAAAATGATCTGTGAATTTTCAAATTGTAAATAGGACTTGAGAAGCCATTCATGTCCAATTTCCGACTAGAGAACTCATATTTACGATCATTATGATAACATGTGAATGCACAAGACTGACATCGTAACATCAAACCCAGTGAGCAATGTCAATAAACAGCACTACACATGTGCTGCCTTCTGAGACTCCTTACTTTGCCAAAATTATGTTTGTTTAGAAAAAGTTAAAGTCCGTCTGAGATGATGCAGAAGTCAAGAAACATTAATTTTGTCTCTGTATTTTCACGCTGAATGTAACAAACTCAACTGAAACAAAGACGGCGTGTATTAACCAGCATATTACTATGAATGTGAGATGTGCACTGGGCCGTATGATGAAATAAAAGAACCAATAGAGCACAACAGACACGTCCAGAAGTACAAATCCCATTCATTGCCCCAGAGAAGTGATTTGTAATGATGACCTATAAACCATTTAAGACAGAACTGCTGTGATCTACGAGGTTGTTGACTGCATTGTTTCAACTTATTTTTGTAATTACTGATGAGAAACTACATTACCCATGATTCTGCAGAGAAATCTCCACCAATCAGAGAACACTCTGCATATCCACCCACTGCAATAAACACTGACAAAATGACTTATATATTATTATTACTTATTGCATACTAATATTACTGCTTTTACATCTCAATGGTAAAAATATAAGAGCAGTGTGCAGTATTTGCATGCATAATATGGATATTTTGCAATATATACGAACTATACAGTTTCTATATATACAATTCACATCTCTAAATCAATAGTTTTGAATTTCTCCATTTTGTTTGATTTTCAAATGCATTTGTGCTTCAGATCAGAGTTTGTCATGTTGATTTGGTTCATGGATTATAGCGCTTTAATGAAGAATTTTTGCAAAATTCCTATGGAAAAATGTATGAGAAAAATACTTATGAAACCAATGATGCTAAACAAGTGCACTGATGCAGTCTATTGGTGAAGTCATTTTAACACCTGATTCGAAATCTGTTATTCAAATGTGAGTTTGGGAAGTTTTTGAGATTTCAGTATTTCCCCATTTAAGTAAAGAGGAGTTGTGCTGCATCTCAATATGCCTACTTGCATACAATATATGTGACCCTGGAGCACAAAACCAGTCTGAAGTATCACGGGTATATGTGTAGCAACAGCCAACAATACATTGTATGGGTCAAAATTATCGATTTTTCTTTTATGCCAAAAATCTTTAGGATATTTAGTAAAGACCATGCTCCATGAAGATATTTTGTACATTTCCTACCGTAAATGTATCAAAACTTAATTTTTGATTAGTAATACATGCACTGCTAAGAACTTGGACATTTGGACAACTTTAAAGGGGATTTTCTCTGTATTTTTCAGTATTTTTTTGCACCCTCAGATTCCAGATTTTCAAATAGTCCCGGCCAAATATTGTCCTGTCCTAACAAACCATGAATGGAAAGCTTATTTATTTAGATTTTAGATAATGTATAAATCTCAATTTCTAGAAATGCACCCTTCTGACTGGTTTTGTGCTCCAGGGTCACATATGTGAAAAACAGTACAGCAAAAGAGCTGCATGTCCATATTCCAAAAAATAGTGCACTGTAAAAAATGACGGTAAAAGACTGTAAAAATGCTACAGTAAAAACCTATTACCGTGTAACCCCTACTCACTGTAAAAAAAAAAAAAAAAAAAAAAAAAAAAATTTAGTAAAATTTACAAATCGGCAGCTGTGATTGCCAGAATTTTAATGTTAATATACCAACCTACTGAAGTACTGAAATCTGTTTTGTACCTTTTGTAATGCACTGATAACCACCGAAGCAGACATGGTTATTTACTGTAAATTATATGTTTCTTTTACGGTATACTACCATAAAACTACATGTAATTTCCAATAGAGGGTTGTCACTATATATATATATAATAGGGGAACTTACTGCCAACTATTAAAGGTGTTTTTGCTGTAACATTTTTACAGTCTTTTACTGTTAAATTAAAAGCCATTTTTACAGTGTACAGTGACAAACTATCAGACGTTTTACAACAGTACACTGTAAAAAAAAAAAAAAATCTGTAAAATTTACTGTAAAAATGGCAGCTGTGGTTTTTACTGTAGCATTTTTACAGTTTTTACCATAAATTTTACAGTTCTTTTTTTTATTTTTACAGTGTAGGTGAAAATGACCTGGATGACCCACGACTGTACTGTCACTGATTCTAAAGTGTGCATTTGATGGATGCTTTACTATCCCACGAGGCCATTAATATCACCCATATTCATGCTATACAGAACATACTTGTTTTAATGGGTGCTGAGTGAGCTTCAAACCAAATGTAGATCTCTTGAGTGCGTCACATTGGTGTCAAAACACAACCACTCACTGGAGTTTATAACTCAACCAATGTGTGTTTAAACAGAACAGTCATTATTAATAAACACTCAGTGTGTGTGTGTGTGTGTGAGTCAGGTGGGTGGGTGAGTTTGAGATCCAGACAGCGATCAGGACGGGTCCGACGGGTGGGTGGTGTAATATCAGTCCGGCGGACAAACAAACATGACTGGAATGATTTGTTTAGATCCTGTGAGATCGGCTGTGTCTGATTTGTTTGTTCTGTCTGCGCTCCAGCCCGTTTCCATCTGCTGCTAATTTCACCCAGAATTCCTTTGATTTCACTTCGGCGCTTTGATACGCAGAAGAAATGCCGTTAGTAATGCTGATGTCATCACGTCCTGTGTGTGTTTGTGCTAAACCATGTTTCAGGGACAAATTTGTGCCCATAAGTGAGGTAAACATTCGAGTGACTGTATTTTGATTTAAAGTACTGGAAAACAAGACAAGGAAGAAAAGCATTTCTTGCAGCGTTAGTGTTGGTGAGCGGGTCACGTCTGACTGAGATCTGTGTTGAATCTGAGGCCTTCAGAAGGTCTGGATGTGGATTCTGCCGGATCACGTGATTCTGCTGCTTTGTCACGTTAAAGGAAACGCTGTAAGAAGCAGATGAGCGGACATCTGAGCCAGATGATTAAAGCAGAATGAAAAGAGCGAGAGTTCAGCGAGTCGCCCAGAGGCCAACAATCACGCTTCACACACAAGCGCATCAGAGACGCTCCTCGCGGCGGCTTTTTCCAGGATTTCACTCTTTTGTGCTTCTGCTTCACCCTGCAGCCCTGAAACTGGAATTCTGTAAACATGGACAAAGAGCTGCGCTCGGCTTACCGAACACCCATCCGCTTATATAAGGCTCGACCCGCCGACGGCCGCCGCTCTCATATGTTTGTTGTTGCTGTTTGTGTTTGTTTTCAGTTGTCAAGTGTTTTTCAGGAGCTGAGGTTCATGGGAATGGATCAAATCTGATTCAGACTGATCTGTTCATGCTCAAATGTAATCAGTCATGAACAGTTTGTACGTTACATAAGGGGTGATTGTGGGCTGTTAATGTGGTTTTGATGGTGAAACGACAGCAAACCTCGGGTGTTTCTCAGAAAGTACCTTGGTTTTTAATGTCGTTTGGAGCTCAGTTTCTTACAGGAACATCTGGGTCCGGGTTTTCGGTCTGTCCCGTTCTCTGATCCCTGGAGAGAGAAACTTCACTCCGCATGTTCCTGGAGAGAAAGAACAGAGCAGGAGAGAAATCAATCACACACACCACTTACATATGAACTCTGAAGCACACACACACACACATCTGAACAGAGTTCCCCCCAACATGGGTTTAAAAAACACCTAATATTCGTGACAGCACTGACACTATTAGGCGAGAACAAAACCTGAACTGTGCTGATCTGAGTAATGACACTATTGTCTTGGGTAGAGCTGCTTTAAAACTGAAACTGAAACTTCATCATAATTTTTTCATCTGTAGTCCCTGGACAGAATGTTAGAAAATATTTCTGTTTTTCCCTCATAACTCTGACTTCATATTTCATATTTCTGAGTTTATAGCTCAACTCGAACTTTTTCTCAAATTTCTGAGTTTCTATCAATTCTATTTTCTCCTTATAATTCTGAGTTTCTATCAATTCTGTTTTCCCTCATAATTCTGAATTTATGTCAGTTCTATTTTTCTCATAATTCTGAATTATATAAATTCTATTTTTTCTCATAATTCTGTTTATATCAATTCTATTTTTCTCAGAATTCTGAATTTATATCAATTCTATTTTTTCTCGTAATTCTGAGTTTATATCAGTTCTGTTTTTCTCTCATAATTCTGACTTTATATCTCATAATTCTGAGTTTATATCAATTCTATTTTTTCCTCATAATTCTGTTTATATCAATTCTATTTTTCTCAGAATTCTGAACTTATATCAATTCTATTTGTTTCTTGTAATTCAGACTTTATATTAATTCTACTTTTTCTTGTAATTCAGACTTTATATCAGTTCTGTTTTTTTCCTCATACTTCTGAATTTATATCAATTCTAATTTTTCTCAGAATTTAGTTTATATGAATTCTATTTTTCTCAGAATTCTGAGTTTATATCAGTTTTTTTTCTCATAATTCTGAGTTTATAGCTCAATTTTTTTTTTTCCTCATAATTCTGTTTATACCTCATAAATTATATCTGTATAAATTCTGAGTTTATACCTCAATTCTAGATATTTATCTCATAATTCTGTTTATATCTGTTCATATCTTGTAATTTTGGCTTTTTTCCTCGAAATTCTGAGTTTGTATCTTGCAATTCACTTTTCCCTTAACTTTGGGTTAGGGTTAAGATTAGGCCTAAAAACAAGCCTCCATAACATTATGCACTGTATAAAGTACTATATAAATAAATGTGACTTGGTCCAGTCAAACTGTTATAATGAAAGTTAGCGCACGATGGCTACTTCATCACCTCAAGTCAGCAATTATTCCATGATTCAGTGTCATTCTTCATCATATTAAACTGAACCATCAGTTTCCACTCATGTTTTGTTTCAAAAGTTAAACTTTTCATTCTGAATGGCCAGTGACGTTTCTTTCCGCTGCGTCTGGCCTTCATCAGATCTCATAATTCTCTAGAAGAGCCTGATAGTGAGGGACATTAAAAAGCTTTATTCTCAGTATTAGTCAAAGCTTCTTTTATCAGCCACTGAGTTCTTCAAAAACCACAACAGGGCGAATTCACATGAATCTGAACATGAGCTTCCTCACAAGATCCTCTGAGCTCCAGCGGTGACTTTACCAGCACAGCTGGTGTCAATTAGCAGACTTTCATTTGACTGGAGCGCAGTGACGAACGAGTCTCCAGCAGCTCCAGACGACACGCACTGTTTGGACAGGTGGTCCAACTAACTAACCTTCACTAACCACTGACTGCCACTCGCTTTCAGGGCGTTTCGTCGGTGCGGGTGAGTGTTTTACTGTAAAGAACTCGGATTCCCTCGCATGTTGTGAAGCGACAACAAAAGCTTTTCTGTAGATCTGCCAGCGGAGATGTTTCTCATGACCTCCTCCAGTCCCTGATGACTACATGACGTTCCTGAGACGCTCCTCCAGAGACACACAGATAGAGAGACAGACATATGTATGGGGTTTAATTACACATGTGGGAATTACTGATAGCGGCTCCATCTCCTCCCAAACACACACATTCCCATATAAGGCTGTCCATTCAGTGTCATGAGAAGATCCGCTTCTCTAATACACGTCTCATATCTCTGAAAACATACAGTGCTGATGCATTTCCAGCAAAGATGAACCCAGAGGATCCGTGATAACGAAATGTTTGTGTTTCCTTCCGTTTTTCAATGGAATTTCAACAAAGTCGAAATTCATTTAAGCCTACAGTAATATAAAGCAAAAACAATATTAGTACATTTTTATAAACTAACATTAACAAAAGAGTTATGTGCTCATTGCATTAACTAATGTTAACAAACGAGACCTTGTTGTAAAGGGGTTACTAGTTTGCCATGTTTTCTGCAGGACTGCGGCGTCACAGCATAATGAACAGCGGTGCGTGAGCTGACGAGAGGCACAGGAAGTTCCTGCAGTAAATCAGTAAATTGTAAGCAGACGTGGGGCTTCATGAGCTGGACGTGAGTCACGCCGAACGGCTCTTTGTGAGTAAGATGCAAGCTCAGTCTCACTTTCTGGAGGTCAGATGGGTCACAGATGAAGCACTTTCCTCTTTCTGAACAACGGCACTAGATTGTGACAGCGCTGTAATTTCACCATGATGAAGCGGCTCAAGGAATCATGGTCAGTCTCAGCTCATCTACGGCTCCTTCTGTCTGTCCTTGAAGAAAGGAGAGATGTCTCTGATCTTCATCTGGAAACATCACAGTGTTCATTAGTTCACTGACAGATTTAATATCTTCTAAAAAAAAACCCATGAATGCTCTTACTATTCTCAGCTCACCGGTGGGATGCTGGAGTGTCGTGGGTTACCAGGGTGTTCATAAGTGTTTACCAAGGCTGTTCTATGGTTGCAAATGTATTTCTATGTGCTTTCCAGGGTGCTTCAATAATTGTCAGGGAGTTTCTATGGCTTTCACAATCTTGTTATGTGGTTGCCAGGGTGTTGTTATGTTATCTGAGACTTGATATTGGTTTCTGTGGGTGTTTGTATGATTTAGGGCAGTGCTTCTCAAAGTGTGGAGTGTGGTATGTCTCAGGAATCACTAAATTAAATATAAATTAATGTTAAAACACAATTTTAATTTTAATTCATTTTAATCTTTATTTGAGTAAAGTTTTTTTTACATTTAAGTACAGTACAGATTTTATTTTACTTTTAGTACATTTTAATTGAATCATTATTTAAGTTTTAATTTAATTTTTTTTTTAATTTACCTGTTTGTAAGCACTGTGCAGTGTTAATGTTCAAACTGTCTATTTAAAATGTTAAAGTGGCTGACAACAATAGATATTTTTAATCTCGTTTCAGGGCTGTAGTCAGGCCTACTACACTACTATATTTTGATGTTGGTCATTATGGTGGTACTTGGAGAGACAAATATTTTCTAAGGTGGTACTTCCCTGCTGAAAAAAAACAAAACAAAACAAAACAAAAAAACAGCTAAAACCAGCCTAAGCTGGTTGGCTGGTTTCAGCTGGTCATCCAGGCTGGTCTTAGGGGGTTTTGGCCACTTCCTTGGCTGGACAGGCCGGGAGACCAGCTAAAACCAGCTACTTCCAGCTTAAACCAGCTAAGACCAACCAACCAGCCTAGGCTGGTTTTAGCTGTTTTTTTTTTTTTCAGCAGGGTTGGTACAAAAAGTGTGAGAACCACTGATTTTGGGTTTTCCTATTGTTACCAGGGTGTTGCTAAGATCACCAGGATGTTGTTATGGTTACCAATATGTTGCTATGTGTTTGCCAGGATGTTGTTATGGTTGCCAGGGTGTTGATATGTGTTCGCCAGGGTGTTGCAATGGCTGCCAAGTTGTTGTTACAGTTACCGGGGTGTTGCTATGGTTGCCAAGGTGTTGCCACATGTTTTCCAGGGTGTTACTATGGTTAGCAGGGCGTTACTAAGATCACCAGGATGTTGTTACGATTGCCAGGGTGTTGCTTAATGTTTGCCAGGGTATTATTATTGTTACTAAGGTGTTGCTATGGTTACCAGGTTGTTACTAGGGCCACAAGGTTGTTGCTACAGTTACCAGGGTATTGCTAAGATCACTACGATGTTGTTATGGTTGACAGGGTGTGCTAAGTGTTTGCCAGGGTGTTATTATGATTACCAAGGTGTTACTAAAGCCACTAGGATGTTGTTATGGTTGCCATGGTGTTGCTAAGTGTTTGCCAGGGTGTTGTTATGGTTGCCAGGATGTTGCCAAGGCTACCAGGATGTTGTGAAGGTTGCCAGGGTGTTATTGTGCTTACCATGGTGTTGCTATGCTTACATGGGTGTTAGGTTACTGGGATGTTGTTAAGGTTGCCAGGGTGTTATTATGGTTACCAGGGTGTTACTAAGGTTACCAGGGTTTTATTAAGGTCACCAGAGTGTTGCTATGTGTTTGGCAGGGTGTTATTATGATTACCAGGGTGTTGTTATGGTTGCCAGGATGTTGCTAAGGTTACCAAAATGATGTTATGGTCACCAAGGTGTTGCTATGGAGTTGGTAGTTGCTTGTGATGCTTCTCATTTTGGATGAAAGTGTCTGCCGAATGGATGAACGTGAATCATGTAAACGCTGAGATGTTCCGGGTGGATGTGTGGTGATCAGATGAGTCTGACGATTAGTTCTATGACTAATTAAACAGTTTTTGGGTCTCTGCTGGCTGACGTCAGTATGAAGGAACTCTGTGTTTTGGCAGCGACTGTTTTTATTCTTCTGAAGCGTCTTTAATGAGAACACGAACCATCTGACCTACAAAACATAAAATAACATCTGGAGACAGACCTTCAGATGGTTTTAATGTTCTCATGTTTTTCACACAAACAAACAAATCATACAGCCGCTCGACACAAGGACAATAAAACATTATATATCTATAAAAAGAAGAAACACGCTTCTCTGCACAATTACAAGCATCACGAGCCTCGATGATCCCACAAAGCCACAGACACATTCACAACAAAAGCACAAACCACACTCATCACAGCTCTGTGTGTTAGAGAGGAATCTCAGCTTTGATCTCTCATGAATAACAGCACACGTGTGTGGTCTCACATTTACACACATTCCTGTATATGTGATTTATGGGTTCATTCTCTAGGTGTACTTGGTTTTTCTACTGTCCAAACTGTGTTTTCTAACCCTGCCCCTCATACTAAGCTACAGGCATTTCTAGATTCTCAACCACTTCATTTTGCGTGATTTATAAGCTTGATTCCTCATGGGGACCAAAAAATGTTCAAATGTACTTGTATTACTATACTAGCGGGAACATTTGGTCCCAATAACGTAGCGAATACCAGTCACACACACACACACACACACACACTCCAGCGGCGCATTCATCAACAACAAGATTCCAGACAGAATGGTTGCAGTTGTTTGGCTGCAGAAGAGACGAGGTGAGCTCTATAAATACACAGCATGTTTGACACAGAAAAGAATCCACTGATATAAACACTGACGTCTCCGTTTAGTCTCAACGATTAAAACAAACACACTCTCAGCTGCTTTTGTAGGATTCCTCTTGGTTTTGAGTAAATATTCTTTCATGAACACACCAAGAGCGTCACTACTGACCCAAAAACAGTACTCAGTCAGAAAACTGACCAAGAAAGTCTCCAAAAAGTCTTTTATTCAAATGTAGTGATATTCAGTATTTTTTTTTAATATTTCTTTTTGGTGTTTTTGTATGCCTTTTATTACATAGGACAGTGTAGGTGGACAGGAAGTGAAGTGGGAGAGAGAGAAGGGGGTGGGATCACGAAAGGTCAACGAGATTGGATTCGAACTTGGGACGCCCACAGTGCAAAAGCCCTATATAGCTACAGGCGCAAACGATATTCAGTATTGGGGGTAACACATTACAAGTAACTTGAGTTATGTAATCAGATTACTTTTTTCCAAGTAACTAGTAAAGTAACACACTACTTTTTAATTTACAGTAAAATATCTACGTTACTTTTTCAAATAACTAATGGCAGTTAATTTTTTCCCCATTTATTTATTGACCGGCCTCCTGTCCTATGTTAAAGGGGTCATGGGATGCCCATTTTCCACAAGTTGATATGATTCTTTAGGGTCTTAATGAAAAGTCTATAATATACTTTGATTAAAAATTCTCAATGGTTTTGTAAAAAACACCCTTTTTACCTTGACAAAATCAGCTCTGCAAAAACCATCCCATTCTAAGGGGTTGTTCCTTTAAATGCAAATGAGCTCTGCTCGCCCCGCCCCTCTCTTCTGTCTGTGGAAAGAAGGTCTTGTTTACTTTAGCCGCATTTAGCCGCTAAACTTCCTAACTACCACGTTATTAGGAAAGACGATCGCAAAGATTCATAATAAAAACCCTTATATTCACTTCTGCTGTAAGTGAAGCTGGATCACGAATGATTCGCGTGAACACAGATGGATATATGTAGATCGGGAGGTGCATTCACTTCACAAACAAACGTAATCCACTGCATCTTCAGCGGCTCAGATGTCGGGAGTAAATGACGACCACTATGTTCATTATTACATCCAGCAACACAACACCTCAATCGCTCAATCGGAGATATTCTTGTCTAACTTACATCCCTGCTCCGGCATCAAAACAAGGAAAGTTACTGGACTGTTACAGCTGATCTGAGGTAAGACGCTCATGTCAATCAACTATGGTGGGAGTGGCCTCTGTCATGTGACGCCACACCGACAGGCATCTGAGAACGGCTCGATTTGAAAAAGGGGATATTATTTTTACAGATTAAAAAAACCACTGCATGGATTTTTATCATTATAGGGTAGATTTGTACATACACTGACAACACACATTAATGTTCAAACAACATGAAAAAGTAAACTTAGCATCCGATGACCCCTTTAAATGTTAATGAGCTCTGCTTGCCCCGCCCCTCTCTGCTCTCTGTGGAGTGACAAACCTGTTTACTTTTAGCCGCATTTAGCGCAGATTTATAAAAACAGTGAAATGTAACTCATTTTTTGTTGTGAAAAGGCTTTTACATTTGACAAAAATAGAACATTTTATATTAAAAACAAATAAGCAAGACCTGCCCAGATTTAAAAAGTAACACAAAAGTAACGTAACACATTACTTTCCCTAAAAAGTAACTAATGTAACGCAATATTGTCATGTATTACTTTTGAAAGTAACTTTCCCCAACACTGGTGATATTAACAAACTTATAACGCTTAAAAAACACAAATAACTGAAGATACGCAACATTAAACTGACAGTGTATCTTTGTTGTTCTGAGCTGAGTAGATTACTTATAAATTGGAGTCTGTTACTGATTACAGATTACATGATGTAACGTAATCCAGATTACACATTTCAGGTAATGTAATCTGACATCTAATAGATTACTTTTAGATTATTTTTTAGTTAAATTACTTTAAACTTACCATTAAATATACCATACTGATATAAGAAAGTTAAATGAAATATATATATATATATATATATATATTTTTTTTTTTTTGTTATATCAACATCATAAAGTGCATTAAACATTACATTAAACCAGGTTTTTTCAAACTGGCCTTAATGTGAGAACTGCAGTGAGTTTGTGAGTTGATAATAAGCTAACGATTAATTGAAAAAATGTCAAATATAAACAATTTAAACACTTGAACACTAAGACTAGAAATATTTACTCATATTAATGTCAATGTGACCATTAACTGACATCACAGAACTGTAAACGTGCAAATGTGTGTTCAATTACTCAATTATTAACTTCCTCAGACGTATTTTTTGTTAATATTTCATGTCAAAGGGGTTTGGCTGACAAAAACAATTGGGAATCCCTGCATTACACGAACATAAACATGAAAATAATCATTTGCATGCCCAAAGTCTGTCCTGAAGGTCAGTGGATTTGATGAAGACATGTTTCACAGCTATATATCATTTTTTTCAATGTTTAATAATTTGTATAAATGTTTCAGACAGGGTCTAATCGCTTGAAGTGTTTTTTTCATGCAAATTTATATCATATGACATTTGTAAATATAGCCCAAGCTAAATGCCATGACGCACAGTAGGATTTTGAGAAAGGAATAATTAGGGCAAATCGAGACATTATGAATGATTTACTTCCATTGTGTGAATAATCATGTAATCCATCAGATGCAACTACTTATTAAGATGATTATGAGTGTTTTAAAATGGAACAGGCTCAAATCACAAGCACCTAATTTCTGGAATCTGATTACGCAAGCCAGACTTCATGTGGAGGGTCTTGTGATGTTATGTCGGTGATATTTGTGCTCCTGCAGTCGTGAAGGTGGAGAAACACTGAAGTGCACACTAGTTCCTCAAGGGCACTTGCTGGTACTTTTGAAGGACTTCACCTTAGTGTTTCTGTGGAACAGAACGAGCCGCTCGCTCATATCTGACATTCACCGACTGTCTGAAACATCCCACATCATCACACACAAACACACACACAGACACTCTCAGAACCCGATCGTCACTTCCTGTCTGAGTCACTCGTCTGTATTCACTTCATCTTCGAACAATAACATGCCCTTACTAGGCTTTCTGACTATATTTGTCCAGATGAACAAATGTCATGTATCATAATTCATAATCATCTGATTTGTTCATCTCATGACAAACATGGGAACCTGAAGCTGTGAGAGAAACATCACAGAGGGGCTGATGGGTATTTGGGATTTCAGTGAGGCTAAAAATCAGTTCATTTCATTTTTAATTGGAGTTCATGATGCTCACAGTCAGAAATCAGCGTTAAATATGAAAATTACCATTCACAACTCACAACCAGAGTGTTTCTACACAAACGAGAGCGACTGATGTGCGAAAACTAAATCATTACGTTCAACAAAGTCGATGAAACTGGATGTGACCACTTGTATTATAATTTTGCAAAGCAGCAAATGTGAAAATCTCTTGTGGTCACAACACTGTGTTTCTGTCTTGTTTTCCAGTGAAAAATGTCTAAACGTTCATAAATCAACACATTTAATTTACACATATATATATATATATATTTATATTTCTAATATATATATATATATATATATATATATAATAAAGGGATCTTGTTTTCCTTTGGAATGTAGTGGATTTTTCTGACTGCATATGCAGATATTTGTCCTTGTTTTAATCATAAACTCACTTCATTTTGATCAGATTCTCAGAAAACAAGACTGAACATCTTGAAGTCATTTTGCATCTCCAGTAAACGTCTTGATTTATGAATGTTTAGACATTTGCACTGGAAAACAAGACAGAACCAGCTATCAGAGCATTGTTTTGTAAGAAGTAGTTTTTATTTTCAGCATTTTCAGTTATAGTATTCTTTCTTTAATATTAGAATCTTAGTATTTTTGTAGGTTTTACATTAAAATTATTACAAATATTATATATATTTTTTTAAATTATTACATTACTTTAGTTTTAGTCATTTTCATTTTATAATTAATTTGAGTTGGTGCTGGCTGAACTATTACCTGAGTGTAATAATTATTAAAACAAATATAGAGATATATTAGATATATTATGTATTGTGACACGGTGGATGCAGCCATTGATCATCTCAGCATGAAAAATAAAACATTACCCAAACAGTAAATGAACTGTATACAGAAAAATCACTGAAGCTGTCAATCACCTGACGACAGACTCGCTTTAGAAAACACAACAGATGGAACAGAATAAAAGCAACATGAATAAATAAAAACAACGAAATGGCACACCTGCCTGTGTGGTCTTCATCATCATCTTCATCTTCATCCAGTGTCACTCCTGTACAAACTGAAGTGTGTGAGAACAGAACCAGATCATGAGGAGTGACTCCACTTTCGGTGTGAACACGAGCAACAGCATCGCTGACACACTATTATTGGTTTTATTCATATTTTGAAGCAGTTTTTTTTTCCATTTTCATTTTAATTCTAAATATTTAGTAATTTTATAGTAGTGTCTGTTTCATTTTTATGTATGTTAGTACATCAAATTAAACTAAATGAAAATGAGAAATGTTTCTTTTAGCAACTAGATTTGAATTCAGTCACCTGTTTTATTTCAAGTAATGAAATTGTAATAACACTTAAAGCCTTTGTGTATAATGCATTAGAAAGATCTTCATAACGTACATTGTAATGCATTATATCTTTTCATAAATAACCGTAAACAAAATTAAAATGCGTTATAATATTTGACAGTTTGTCATGTTTTAGTGCATTATTCTTTCTAAAGGTGTAACAATTTCTTCTTGGTTTACTCATAAACTCACTTCATTTCATTAATATCTCTTGTTTTTCTCAAGCCTCAAATACAACGTTTGCAAATGTTTTCTGAATTTTCACTTATTCATTAAAAAGAACTGGCTGATTAGTTTAATATTTTATTTCAGACTACTCCAGTATTATTTTCCAGTGGAATAAAAAAAAAATTAAAATTATAATTACTTTAATTTATTTCAATAATTTTAATAATTATTTTGACTATTTAATATTATTATTATTATATACTATCATTATAATTTGTAGCATTATTATACTTAAATAAATATGATATTATTATTGTTGTTGTTAGAATTATTTAACCATTCTTTAAATGATAATTTAACCTTTTTGTGGAATTTTTAAAGAATTATTATTATTATTATTTTAAATCATTAATATTTTAACAAACAATATATTATTTAACATATATATTTTTATTATACTGGAAAATAATACTGAAATAAAATATTAAAATAATCAGCCAGTTCTTTTTAATTAATAAATGAAAATTCAGAAAACATTTATGAACGTTTGTATTTGAGGCTTAAGAAAAACAAGATTTTTTAGAATTTGTATTACTATATTTATTATTATTATTATTATTCATTTATTTAAGCATTATTTTAAAAAAAAACCTTAATTATTATTTTAAATAATTATAATTAGGAGTATTATTACACTTAAATAAACAAATATATTATTATTAGTAATAATTATTATTATTTAAAATAATTAACATTTTTAATAAATATTATATTATTTACCAATTCTTTAAAATAAAAATTCAAATATTTATTATTTCTCAGAAAACAAGACTGCATGCATGTTCAGTGAATTCAGATACTTTAAAACTGTTTGTAACATTTACTAGCAATTTCTGAGTGAAAATAGTTTGTATATCAAATGTCTTTCAGTGTAATGCTTCATAAACAATCTTTTCATAAACAACTGCTACTAAAGTTAAAATGCATGATATTTGCATCTGAAATGAGTTGTTACATGCGTTATAACTGTGGTTATAATTATTCATGCAGTCATGCAATGCATAATTAATGCATTAAAATACTTTCATAATGCATAACATATTATAGTTAAATAAAAACCCTAACAAAAATGTTTTTAATTTCACGGTTTGTATGATTTACTAGTGATTTCTGGGTAAAACTGTTTCTACACCCAACAAACTCCCAGCTGCTTTATTTCATGCGACGGCTGAGGGTCAAACTCGGCTTCACTCGCCACAAATCAGCATCGCCGTGCGTGAGCGGAAATTCTTCCAGGAGGAACATAAATACGGGCGTCCAAAGCAAACACGCCCGCGTGAGCCGCCGCAGCTGGACGCTCGGCTCGTAAATTGAGGACGGGAGACGCATGGGGCCGACGGGCTCCGTTCACACATCACGAGTCCAGACCTGCTCAGACTCATCCAGGAGCGTTTCCTTCTGCTTTCGATATGATCTTGAGCGTGTGAGCTCACTGTGATCTTCATCAGCTCTCTGGAAGATTGTCACCTTTACAACTTCTTCAAATTCGGCCGTTCCCCTTCAGTTCCCTGCCGGCTGCTTTGAGAGCAGCGCTATAATTGTCAGCAGATGAAGGTCATCTTCGGTGTCAGGGGTTTTCCAGTGTCTGAAGGCAGATTAGTTCAATACTGAAACTGAAAGTCCCACGTCCGGTGGATCCCGACAACTATTTGCATTAAACACATTAAAGCTTTTATTTATAGCTCTTTAAAAGCAAAACACACACAGATGACATCAGCTGGGAAATTATGCTGAGCTCATATGACGTCATGGCTGAAACACTGCAGCAGCTTCAGTGTCATCATACGGTTATCATGACATAAATATGTAATGTACATTTAGTTTTTTAAATTTTGTTTAAAGTTTTAGTCATTTATTTCTGTGGGGTTTTTTTTTATTGTTATATATATATATATATATATATATATATATATATATATATATAATTTTATTTTAGTATTTGAGTTATTTTAGTACACTGAGTTATATAAAAATCTAAAATATTGCTTTGGCAACTGGCTGAAATAATGTTTTGAAAAAGTTTTTTTTGTAATTTTTAATGGAGAATATAGATATCTATCAGTTGGACACAATCATAGTGAAAGTGATTGCGGTGATGTCGCTCCTCTGTTGTTGTTGTTATAGTCGCGGTGTTACAGATTATTTAAATTAGCATTTATTAAAGTTCTGGTTCTGGCTGTGGTGTTAATCAAAGCCTCGCTCCACCCGACCGAACGCATTATGCAACACGCCAATTATTTCTGGGAAAACAAATTAGTTTAATGAGCTGTTACATAAACGCCGCTTTTCTGAGAAACTGAAACGACATGAGGAGACAGAAATCACCAGGACTTCAACAACAGACCAACAGACAGATGAAGCGCAGCGAGATTCAGCGCTTCACCGAATGAGCACATTATATTTGCATTTGCTAATATTTTAATAAATTAATGATGAATTAAATAACTAGACATTAATTAAACCTTTAAAATAGACTGGGACAAATTTAAACCAAAACATTTGGCAAAAATCAAACTAAATTTTAATAAAAAAATGATACATTTTTGTTCAACTTGGTTATGATAAACCAAAAGCACAGAACTCTTAAAAAAATTAAATGCATTTCATATGGTCCTACAAATGTATTTTTTGCTAAACTTTTAATAAATTGTTGTTGAATTAATGCATTAGACATGAATTAAACCACTAAAATAGGTTTGAGAAAAAATAATGCATTTTTGTCCAACTTTGAATGAATTGTTGGTTAATTGTTTTAGCTTTGTTAAGCTTTGATTATTAACATGTAATTAAAACATTAAAATGCAAAAAAAAAAAAAAAAAAAAAAACAAACAAACACCGAATTTGAAAAAAATGAAATGTATTTCATATGGTCCTACAAATGTATTTTTGCTAAACTTTTAATAAATTGTTGCTGAATTAATGAATTAGACATTATTTAAATCATTAAAATGGGTTTGAGAAAAATTTAAACCGAAAATCTGGTAAAAATGAAAGAAAATGTAAAGAAAAATAATTTTGAATAAATTGTTATTAAATTGTTTAAGCTTTGTTATGCTTTCTGATTATTAAAATATAAATAAAACAATTAAAATGGATTACTGAATTTTTTTTAAACAAAAACAGAATTTGGAAAAAAAAAGAAAAAAATGAAATGTATTTCATACGGTCCTACAAATTTATTTTTTGCTAAACTTTTTAATAAATTAATGTTGAATTAATTCATTAGAAATTAAACTTTCAAAATAGACTTGGCAAAAAAGAAACAAAATGTAAAGAAAAATCAAGCATTTTTGTTCAACTTTAAATAAATGGTTGTTAAATTGTTTACGCTTTGTTATGCTTTCTGATTATTACAACGTATTTAAACCATTAAAATGGTCTTATTTAAAAAAAACAAACAGAATTTAAAAAAATAACAATTTTCTTTCACATGGTCCTACAAATGTTTTTTGTAAAATTTTGAATTGCTGTATAAGTTTTATATTTTTAATAACTTAGACACGCTTTCTAATGATTAAACTTTAATAACAGCATTATAATAGAATCCAGAAAAATTAAAACCAAAAACAGAACCTGCTGAAAATAAAACTAAATCTCAGGGGAAAAAAAAAAAAAAAAAAAAAAAAAAAAAAGTATTTTATATGGCCCTAATTTCTTTCTTTTTCATTTCTTAAGCTCTTAATAAACTGTTGATAAACCTTATAAGTTTCATGATGTCAGTTAACGAGACAAGCTTCCTAATTAGATTTAATTAGATAAAAAATATATTTTGCATGGCCATATTTTCTAATATATTTTTACAACCTTTATATATAATGCATTATAAAAAGTAATTTTAATGCATTGATTATGTCTTGTAATGCACCTAAAATCTCATGAATTATGTATAATACATTACGATACATTGTTACACCTTTAGAAAATATGATGCATTAAAACACTACTTGAAAAACGTTTTTAATACTAATCATTTTAAAAGTCATTTTATTAAATAAAAATAGAAAAACGGTGTTGGTTGGGCACTTAAATGTAAGTGCTATCGATTTAATGGCACGACACTATCAGATGAAAACAGAACTTGATCTAAATAAGGACGCTATTGTCTTCTATAAAGCAGCTGAAACTCAAAGTGCTTTTCAGAGAAAATGAAACGACACGGATGACATGAGGGAAATCGCTGGGTGATTATTCAAATAAATGCGCCTCCGTCCCAGAGGAGCGCGCTCCGATCCGTAAGGACGGCAGGAAAGTCCCATCGTCCCCTGGCGTCTCTGCCCACTCCACAGGACGGGAATCCACCCAGAAACACCGGCGCGTTCACACACACACCAAAACCCCCCCGTCCCACACTCACACCCACCACGCGTTTGTTTCCATCACAATAAGGAGTCGCAGGGAAACGGCCTTTACAATGGCTTGGTACTTTCCGCACACACAGAGAGTCGGTCCGCAGCACATGCTCAGTGTCAGGAATAAGCGAGCGCACCTGCGGACACGCCCGTCCTCAGCCCGTAACCCGAGAGCCGCTCACCTGTGCAAACACGCGCACAATCACACACACAACAGAGCTTTGTAGTAAAGTTTATAGAGTTAAAATGCTGAGCGGTACATCCATCGAGCACAAACCAGACTCAAATGAGACACTGCTTTACATGAGCGAGGGCACGACCGTCAAACGCTATTTACACCAATCGGAGAGCAGAACACAAGCGGAGGCGGAGTCACAAAACGTCCTGATGAAGCAGCGCTCGTCATCGTCATCATCATCATCATCATCATCTGGAAGGTTCCAGTCCATCAGCTCTACTTAAAACTATAAACTAAAGAGACTGTTCAGGCAAAGTGACCCCTCTGTCACCATTTACTTCAATATTTTGAAGAATGTTGGTGAACAAACAGCTCTTGGTCCCCTTTTTTTCCTTACTATGAAAGTCAATGGCTACCGTCAGCTTTTTGGTTACTAATATTTGTAACATTTTTAACAAAAATGATATTTTTAGGGCTCTGCGTGAATTGTTAAAAACAACAGAAGATATTTTGGTCTCCATTGACTCCCATAGCATTTTTTTCCTTACTATGAAAGTCAATGGCTTTTTGGTTACTAACATTTTTAACCAAAATTGTACTTTTAGGGAAATATGAAATATCTTGCATGAAATGTTGATATTTTGGTCCCAACTGACTTAAACGTATACTATGTTTTTTCATACTATAGCGGTCAATGGCTACCGTCAATATTTATTTCGTTTTGTTTTTTGTTTTTTTTTTTTAGCAAAAATAACATTTTAGGGCCCTATGAACTATCTTCTGTCATGTTTATCAATTCATACAACATATTTTTAAAAATGCTGGTAACCTGGTAGCCATTGACTCCTATAGTGTTTTTTTCCTAGTATGGACGTCAATGGCTACCGTCAGCTGTTTGATTACTAACAATCTTAACATTTTTAACAACAATAAATTGTACTTTTGGGACTATGTGATATTTTGGTCCATATAATATGTTTTTCCATGCCATAGAAGTCAATGGCTACCATCAACTGTTTGGTTACACACATTTTTTAAAGTATTTATTTAGTTTGTTTGTTTGTTTACAAAAAATGTAATATTAGGGCCCTATGAAATATCTTCCGTCAAAAAGTTAACGGCTGCCGTCAGTTATTTGGTTACTAACATTCCCAACATTTTTAACAAAAATTATATTTTCAACACTAAGTGAAATCCGTTGCATGAAATGTTGATATTTCGGTCCCCACTGACTTCGTATAGTATTTTTTTCCATACTACAGAAGTCAATGGCACAGATTTTTTAAAAATATTTATTTAGTTTTTGTACAAAAAAGACATTTTAGGGCCCTATGAAATATCTTCTGTCGTGTTTATCAGCTCATACAACATATTTTTAAAAATGCTGGTAACCTGGTAGTCAATGACTTCCATAGTGTTTTTTTCCTAGTATGGACGTCAATGGCTACCGTCAGCTGTTTGATTACTAACATTCTTAACATTTTTAACAAAAATTAAATTTTATGTGAAATATCTTGCATGAATTGTTAAACACAACCAAAGTTATTTTGGTCCCTATTGACTCCCATATTTTTTTTTTCCTAGTATGGAAGTCAATGGCTACCTTTTTTTACCATTTTACCATTTTTGACAAAAATTATATTTTCAGGGCTATGTGAAATCTCTTGCATGAAATGTTGATATTTTGGTCCCCACTGACTTCGTATAGTATTTTTTTTTTCCATACTGTAGAAGTCAATGGCTACCGTCAGCTGTTTGATTGCACACATTTTTCAAAATATTTATTTAGGGTTTATTTAGGGTTTGACATTTTAGGGCCCTATGAAATATCTTCTGTCGTGTTTATCCATTTTTTCAAAATGTTGGTAACCGGGTAGTTAAAGTCTTCCATAGTATTTTTTCCCCTAGTATGCCATGCAATGACTACCAATGGCTGTTTGTTCACTAACATTCTTCATCACGTGTTCTTTTGTGCTCAGCAGAAGAAAGAAACACACAGGTTTGATCGGTAAATGAAGACAGAATGGTCATTTTTGGGTGAACTGTCCCTTTAAGTAGAAATCAACACAAACGTTCCTATCGTTCGGTCAGGAATCGGATTCTCCACAAAGTAAGGTTTCGCTCTAAAGCACAAACTCACTGCATGATTCTCTATACAGCCGTGATGAAGAACAAACAGAAGGTCTCTCTCCTCTGAAATAATCAAATCCACACGCTTCACTGTGATTGGTCGGCCATGGGGCTGGCCGCCGCCCCCTCGTCGTTGCTGCTGTCCACTTCCTGTTCCATGGCGGCCTCCTCGTCCAGGCGCTGGCTGGTGTAGTCGGTGATCTCCAGGAATCCGCTGGGCTCCACCACCACGTTAGACTGGCTGGAGTCGGGCATGATGGAGTACTGCGGGATCACCTGAGCACACACACACATCACACGATTTCAGACATGAATATGGAATTGACTGTATATATGTAGGAATAAATCAAAAGCAGGTCTGTAGACCGAGTCTCACCTGTATGATGTCCAGGTCTTTGCTCTTGACGCGGCCGAAGGGCCCGTGAGCGAGCGTCTGTTTGGAGCTGCTGATGAGCGGCGAGGCGGTCGGCGTTTTGGTCAGCGGCCCGCAGTCGCTGGACGAGTCCACCACCATGGGCTCCACGCTGGGGTCGATCTCTGCCTCCATCATGGAGATCTTCAGGATGTCTGAGACGGAGGAGGAGGTCTTCTCTGTCGTCGTCAGACTGGAGCTGGACTCCGGCTGGAGCTTGACCGACGCCTCGCCGCTGCTGGACACGGGCGGACACTGATGACTGCCGAACGTGATCTTGGTGACGGCCGCGCCCTGCGTGATGATTGGCTGCTGCACCTGAGACACACACACACACAGAACATCACTGACTCACTGCCAGAACGCTCATAAAACAATGACTCAAAGAAAACAATGAGTCCACATCACAGCAATAATAAAGTTTTAATTATCACTCCAATTCTTTAAAAATAGAATATAATGACAGAGGAACAGTACTGCTGAATCACTTTCTGAGTAATTTGTTCCAGCTAATGAACAATAAACACATTAACAGCCAATCAGAATCCATCCTGCTTAAAAGAGCTTGAGCATTTAAAGCGACAGACAACAAAACAGCAATGTATGCTTATAATAAACAGAAAGTTATCACCCCCACATGTGAACACTAATATAGTCAGTGTTACGTCTTTCTAGTTATCATAAAAGTTAATGTTTTATTTACCATTACAGTTGTCGTAATAGTTAACAATACAGTTATCATGATAGTAACTGTTAGTTATTGTTACAGTTATCGTCAAAATTATCTTTACAGTTAGCATCATAGTCATCACAGTTATCGTTACTGTTATCATCATAGTTATCACAGACATCATTATAGCTATCCATTAGTTATCGTCATAGTTATCATTCTAGCTGTCATCACAGTTATTATAGTTATCGCCATATTTATCACCACAATTATCGTTCTAGCTATCATCACATTTACCATCACAGTATTGTCGTAATTAGTGTTATAACTATCATCAGTTATTTTATAGTTATCATCACAGCTATCATAACAGTTATTGTTATAGTTACTGCCATAGTTATCATCAGTTATTGTTATAGCTCTCACAGTTATCGTCATAGTTCTCGTTATAACTATCATCACATGTACCTATAGTTATCACAGTTATTGTCATAGCTATCACCAGTTATTTTATAGTTATCACAGTTACCATCAGTTATCGTTATAGTTATTGCCATAGTTATCATCATTTATCGTTATAACTATCATCACATTTATCATCACAGTTATCATCATAGTTATCATCACAGCTATTTTATAGTTATCATCAGTTACCATCAGTTATCGTTATAGTTATTGCCATAGTTATCATCATTTATCGTTATAACTATCATCACATTTATCATCAGTCATCATCATAGCTATCATCAGTTATTTTAGTTATCATCATAGTTATCACCACAGTTGTTGTTGTAGCTATCATTAGTTATCGTTATAACTAATATCACATTTATCTATAGTTATCATCACAGTTATCGTCATAGCTATCATTAAAGTTATCGTTATAGTTACTGCCATAAGTATTATCAGCTATCATTATAACTATCATCACATTTATCTTTATAGTTATCTTCAGTTATCGTTATAGTTATTGCCATAGTCATCATCAGTTATTGTTATAACTATCATCACATTTATCATCACAGTTATCATCATAGTTATCATCAGTTACCATCAGTTATTGTTGTAGCTATCATTAGTTATTGTTATAGTTATCATAACTATCATCACAGTTATTTTATATAGTTATCACAGTTATCATCAAAGTTATTATTCTAGCTATCATTACAGTTATCGTTATAGTTACTGCCATAGGTATCATCAGTTAGCGTTAGCTATCGTTATAACTATCATCACATTTATCTTTATAGTTATCTTCACAGTTATCGTTATAGTTATAGCCATAGTCATCATCAGTTATTGTTATAGCTGTCATCACAGTTATTGTCATAGTTATTGTTACAACTATCATCACATTTATCATCACACTATTGTCATAATTATCGTTATAACTATCATCGCATGTATGATTAGTTCTCAGTTATCATCATAGCTGTAATCAGTTATTTTAGTTATCATCACAGTTTTCATCACAGTTATCATATTCATAAAACTACAGATGAAATGCTTTATTTGTTTAGATGCATGTCATGTGATCATTGAGTGTCACCAGTGGATGAGACGCATCAATTCGGTCCAAACTCAATGTAGGGACATTTGAGACGCACAGCGCGGATGCAGGTCTCACCTGGCTGCTGCTGGGCGTCTTGCTGGAGCCCACGGGGTGATGCGCCTGCAACGGCGGCGGCTGCGACAGCTGCGTGTGTGTGTTGGGCCGGTGGTGTGAGGAGGGCGCCTGCTGCAGTTTGGGCAGCTGCGGTGTGTGTGGAGGGTTCGAGGAGACGAGCGCCGCCGCCAGCTGAGGGCCTACAGACGCAGACGCGGCAACTCTCTGTATGGAGACTCTGGCCGTGAGCGGCTCCGCCCTCTTAGAGGAAGTGGGCGTGTCAGACGGGCCGGCCGCAGGTTTGGGCGGAGGACTGCGGTGCTGCTGAGACGAGCGGTAGAACAGACCCGTCTGAGGATCCAGAGTGTCGCCCTCTAACTCGCCCTCCTCCACCACCATCTGCTCCTGCAGCGGCTTCACCTGCGGCACACACGCCTCCACCTGCACACACACACACACACACACACACCTTCAACAGCGCTGAGCACTGGACTGCTTTGAGTTCATTTGACACCAGAATTGTTTATTTTTTGGGGTTGATATTCAACTGTGTAAAGTTTGGTAGTAAAACTAGTTAAGGTGAAACAGCTTCCTCTGGTGCTCACAAGGCGTCTTTACAGTTAAGAGTTAAGGCTGCTTTGTGCCTGCTTAAAATTCAGTGTCAAATGCAACTGTATTGTTGCTATATTACATGTTATTGATTTTATAATAATTACATAATTAATCATAATAATTGTTATATAAAATTACAAAACAAAATTAGAGATACTTTACAGTTCAATAGTATTATAGTGATTTTTATCATTTTAATGAATAATAATAATATTATTATTATTATTATTATTATTATTATTATTATTGCAATTAGAAGTTTCCCCAATTTGTTCTGCCTGTTTTTTAAATAAAATAATGCACATACAGTTTCAAGGCTGGTAAAAATACCTGGTCAGTAATTTTTTATACACACATATTTAAAACATCAATCTCGTAGCATTCCTGCAGCTCAATACCAAAGTTATGGCTTAAGGAAATCCAGGAAATGCATGAAGTGATTCAATGTGTACCTGCAATGCAATGAAATTTGCTTTGAATAAAAGAATTTGCAAAATGCATGAACACGCAGCGCAGCTGTAAATGCAGTGTTAATGCATTTTTGCCCTGTCAGATGCATATGTTGTCACATGACTGCGTTTCGCTGTGGTTCTGACCTGTTGTGTTGCATGTCCTGAGGCAGCGGATGCGGTGGTGCTGCTCTTGGCTGTCGTCGGCACTGCTGATGGCGGAAGGGACACTGCCTGACTCTGGCTGCTGGATGCAGCGACGTCTCCTGTGATCACAGCCTTACACACTTTACCTGAAACAGCTGAGCAACAACAGTGTCTTTAAAATCTAATTAAAGGGACAGTTCACATCGTTTACTCACCCTGTACTTGTTTCAAACCTGTGTGAGTTTTCTTCTTCTACTTTGTACTTTTTTTCCATAGTATGGAAGTCAATGGGGACTAACAGCTTTGGTTAAACACACAGGTTTGGAACAATGTGTGGGTGAGTAAATGATGACAAAAGTTCCATTTTTGGGTCACTTTAAGACTCTTTAAGACCTGCAAAATTAAAATGAATACCTATCTATCTCAAAATAAATAAATTCAGATTTAGTTAATTAAGGCGTGACACTGCAGGTGAATAGGATAAAAAAATTTAACATAGTTAACATCGTCTTATTTACCCAGTTTATTGATTACATTGATAATTCCAAACATTTTTTGTATTACAAGTTTTCTAAAATGCAAATGAGTTACTATTTAATTAAATATGTGCTAATTTGCATACATTTCTAGTACAAAAATCGAAACACTGGATGAAGACAGTTTCAAAATTCTTTTTTCGACACAATAGAGTCAAATGTTTGTACAGAGGGAGTTTTGGGTATCATTTCTGTCACTCCACAATTCAGAAAATACTCAGAACAGAAAGAAAACAACATATTTTCACATATTTTGGGGGAATAAAATCTTGTATATATAGGCTTCCCACACCTTGTTTAACTTCAAATTCAAGGACCTTTCAAGGATTTTCCAGGTCCATATGCTCAAATTCAAGAACTTAACATGTGGGGACACATTTCAAGTGAGAGCAAGGTTACATCATGTTACCTTGTAAGAGACATTGTTATCATGTGTTTTCATGTGTCAAACACTAACTAACTATGCATTTTTTTGGCCATATGACAGGGATCTGATATTTTATTTGCCATATTTCTGTTTTGCATAAAACCGAAGAATATTTGGTACATCCCATACTGTTTTCTACATTGATATGAACTTTGCATTGATTTTATTGAAAAGAGCTCATGCTCATGTAACGTTAAGTTAACGTAACGCATACATCTGCATAACTAACGTAAATCAAGCAAGCTAGTATGCATAGGCCATGAAGTGTTGGTGAAATAACACAGTAGCGTACTGGAGGGAACAATTTGAAACACTTTTAAGAACCTGTACCTACGTATTTTTTTTAAAAATGCGTAAAAAAAAATTTCAGATTCACAAACTTTCAAAGATTTCAAGGACCCGTAGGAACCCTGCATATTTACAAGCTAATTATATATGAACAAATCCCTCAGTAAAAACTTTAGACAGGAATAAAAATGTAAAGTTTGCTGTGTGTAAGTGCTGCTGAAGTGGAGATTTATGGCTCAGTGTAAAAAAACTCAATTTGAGAAAAGAGTCTTTAAATATATGTACTGAAATTGAAATCTATTGACACAAGTAGATAAAGTGCTATAAAAGAAATACTTAACAGTGTCTCCTGGATGTTTTCCTTTCACTAGCCTAAAAAAAAAGTCCAAAATGTCAAACTTGACAGGTGCATGAAAAAACTGCTTTCGCCTGCAGTGTCTTCCCTTAAACAGTCTGTTGCATGCATTTATGACTGTTTATGACCATTTTCAGGAGAGTTGAGATGTGTCTGGTGAGGTGTTGTTGTTACCGATGGGGATGTATTCAGTGACGGCGTCCGTCTCTCCCGCGCTCTGACCCGACGGCTCCGGTGACTGTCTCCTCTCCGCCGTCACCGGGATCGGCACTGCCATCTGGCTCAGGTCGATGGTGTGCTGGCGCGGTTTGGCGTCGCTCTTCTCTTTTACTGTAACATGACACACACGTGTTAATGCAGCAGGAACATGACACAGATGCTCAGACGCGCGGGTCGGACACACACCGCTGGTCTGCTGCAGCTCCAGCAGGGCTTTGATGGTGGACGTGGCCGACTGAGACTCTCCCGTCACGTCTTGGTAAATGATGGTGGGACTCGCTTCCACTGCCACCTCCTGCTCCGTCCACTCCTGCCCTCTGGAGGTGATCACGTGCACCACCGGCTGAGAGTCTGAACACAGAGACAGATTCTTACAGATTTCTGACTAATAATGTTTCTTTTTTCTGCTGAACACAAAAGATGATATAAAAAAAGTACTGTTTGGATACCAACACTCCTCTTTTGTGTTCAGCAGAAGAAACTCATACAGGTCTGGAAGAACTTGAGGAAAAGCTAATGATGAGAGATTGTTCATTTTGGGGTGAACTGTCCCTTTAAGAGAGTTGATTCAAAGATTCATTCATTATAAGCACAAGAGATGCATTAGTGTGTCTCCACGCTGAAGCTCATGACTTGCGTGCGCTGACCGTGAGTGCTGTCAGACGACACCGGGCTGCCCTCCGTATACGAGGATGAGTCGTCCTTGGGCGCCCCCTCCTGGCCGGATGCAGTAGCGGATTCTACGCTCCGTGTGACCTGCTGCAGCGTCTCGCTGACCAGCTGACGGGCCTGTTCGCTCACCACCGCCGTCTGAAACGCCATGGGCTTGGGCTTGATGAGGACCTGCCACACAACACCATCATTACGGATCATTAATGGCCATTACACAGAAACTCCAGTAGCTCTACTAGCAGGCAACACTCACAAGTAAAAAACTCATTTAAACTCTCCACGGTGGAAATCATATTTACAACAACCTATTAAATGTTAAAGTTTACGCTTCTGTTGAAGCCATCAGACTACATTATTATAACTTATTTCAACAGCAGAATTTCTGATGAAAAACTACCTTACACACAATTCTGCAGATAAATCGAGAGGGTGCTCGCTGCAGAGCCAGATGGGAGGAGCTGGAGCTCCAGCTCCCCCTCGCTGGAGGTAATGGGTGGAGATAGACACCTAACCACACCCTAACCCTACCCCTTACGCTATCCTAACCCTAACTCCACCCATTAGTTCACACAGAGGCGGAGCTGGACCTCCAGAGAGGGGGAGCTGGAGGCCATTTGGCTCTGCAGTGAGCAGTACTTGGATAAATCTCCACCAATCAGAGAACTGAAACACGCAAAATCTCCCAAATACACTTAAATATTTGCTTATATATTCATATTTTACAATAAACATAAAATACGCTGTTTCTGCACATACAATCAACCTCTTTAACTAAATAGGTTATGTTCCTGCATTGTTTTTATTTTATTTTGATTATGCTATTTGCAATGCTTCATGGGATTGTAGCTCTTTTCCACATTAAAGTCATTAATTACTGTTAAATACTGTTTTGCTTCAAATCAAATCAACATTTGTAATGTTTTGATTCTCCTCTAGCTGGTTGTTTTGGTTCATAAATAAGAAAAATACTTTCATGAATGCTGAATTGTTAGACATGTAAAGTGATGCGTGACCTGAAGGTCATGACCTCTGGCCAGTGTTATTTTAGCATCACTAAGATACTATTACAGTTTTTATTAATAGTGTAATTTTAGTTAAAGTTTTAGCAATTTCCTAGTTAAATGTGTTTTTGTCCTAATCAGTTTTTGTATTTATTGTGTATTTTTATATTTGTAATTTCGTTATGGAATTTTTAATGTCTAGGTTACACTTTACTTTAAGGTGTCCTTGTTACTGTGCAATTATACGTTTAAGTACTGAGTAATATTAAATAACCACATGTTCTTACTATATGGTTCTGGTTTGTTTTACGGTTTGGTTTAGGGTTAAGGTCAGAGCATGTAATTATGGATAATTAACTTAAAATACCTTAAAATAAAGTGTTACCAGTGTCCATACACAGTTACATTTTATTTCATTTTTTAGTATGGTTTCAGGTTTGTTTTAATTTCAGTTTTTTTAGTACATTTATTACAGCTATACATTTATTTTGTATTATATATTTTTAATATGTCTATATAACGTTTATTAAATGCTATTTAGTTTTTTTTGTTTAGTCTTAGATTATTTCATTATTATTTTGCTTAGTTTTATCAGAACCAGAATCAGAATTAGCTTTATTCGCCAGGTGTGCGCAAACACACAAGAAATGTGATGTGGTTTTTTTAAGGTGCTACTGGTACATACATACATACATATCTGACATGAGAACAGAAAAACATTTAAATAAAAACTTAAATAAATAATAATGTGTATGAATCTGGAACAGAAGATTTTTGTACAGATTTGTGCATTATTTACTCTACATACAGCTGTATAAATAATATGTGCATATGTATTTACATAATAATAGTTATTTAAATTATTTAATAATAGTTTAGTTATTTTAGTACATCAAGTTAAACTAAAAAATGAGAAATGTTGCTTTGAAATAAAATACATGTATTTTATTTCAAGTAACAACATCTTTTTTTTAACATGTTTTTTTCCGGTTGTAGTTGACTGCAATAAGTGGCGTCTGACCTGTGTTTTGCCCTGCTGTCCGTAGACGATCTTGGTGGGGATGATTTTGGTGGTAGTGGACGGCTGGACGCCTGCGCCGAGGCTCTTGGGCTGCGTCACGATCATTTTGGTGATGGGCCGTGATGCGGTGATGATGGCGGGTTTGGCTCCTGGCACGGCCTGCAGGGTCTTCTCTCCCTGACACATACAGACATCATAAATCACCAAATCACACACCAGCGAGACACACACGAGCGTCACGTATCCTCACCCCCGCGTTCAGCAGCGTCGTCACCACGTTCTTCCCCGGCAGACCCTGGATGGTCGTCCCTTTGCCGGTGGTCTTCTGCACCACGATGACGTTGGGTTTGGAGGTCATGGGGATGGTGGTGATCTTAGTGGTGGTTCCTGTGAAAGCAGTTAAAGCGTTAGAACGACACACGTGACTCGTTGAACTTATTGGCGCGCTGGTGTTTCCCGCTCTTACCCGACACCATGTTGGTGGTGATGATCTTCCCGCTGAGCGAGGCTAGAGACTTGGGCACGACCGTGATGATGCTGCCGCTGGTGGTTTTGACGTACGTGGCTCCGGCGGGAGACGTGGCCACACGTGCGCCGATAGCAGGACTGACGGACGGCCGTGTGTACGTCGCCTGAGTGCCTGAAACACAGCACTTAATATTAGGTCTTTCTTTGAACAAAACCAACGTTTGAAAATGTGGATTGATTACTCTTACGACACTGTACCTGTGGGAGTGGACACCAGTTTGGTGGTCATGATGGCGCCGTTGCTGCTGACCACCATGATGGGGGCGGAGCTACTGCTGGGCAGAGCCGCACTGGAGGGTTTGGGTAAGATCTTACTGGGCTGCATCTGCTGCGTGATGATCTTCACTCCTGCACACACATGCAAAATCAATGAGATTTTATTAGGGGCTTGAGGGCATGGTGCTGAAACCCTATTGTAACTGTTAGAATGGTCACAGATGAGCAATTTCAGCGTAAAACTGATTGCGCAGACCAAACAGTAAGTCATAGAGACTTGAAACCTGGAGGGATGGTAGTAACTCACACCGCCTACAACGTCACCAAGGCTCACCCCGATCGGCCTGACGGGGGCGCTACAACGATCAAAAGTATGAAATTTTCAGCTATTTTGCATTTTTTGCAAAACCTAGTTTTGCAGACTAGTCCTAGGTTTTTCACCCGATTGGAACCAAACCAGTTTAGAAAGATTCTCTGTAGAGTGAATACCAATAATTATCAAAAAAAAAGTTGAACTTTCGACTCACAGTTGCAAAAGCATGCCAAAATGTTTGAAGGGGGCAGGGCCACTTTTAGTAAAATGCCTATAACTCCTGAACGGAATGAGATATCTTCGCCAAACTTGGCAAACTTATGTAAGAGCTCAATCTGAGGCCACAGGAAAAACATTGCGGAGCTTGGCCAATTGGTGGCATTATAAGATGGTAAAAAGTGTAAAAATGTCTATAACTAGGCAACCATTTGTCCTATCAACATGAAAATCGCTGTGCACGGTCTTGGTCCAAAGTGCCACAAGTGTCTATGGGGACATTTGCATATCTCAAAAAAACATGACCACCATTGGCCGATGAATTATATTAGACAAGGACGAAACTTGGTGTGCCTGTTTGACTCAGGGCCACAAAGGTCTGAGAGAAATTTGAAAGAAATCAGCCACTGGGGGGCGATATCACATTTTTTCAGGGCATAAACGATTGCACATTGCGCCGTTTTGCACACATACATGAGATATTCACATAGTATGATAGAGCTCTTTGCCTTTAGAACCACTGCTTTCAATCAAACCGTTTTTTAAATCATTTGAAAGATTTTGAAAGATTTGAAAAACCCACTTTTGCATACTAGTCATGGGTTTTTCGCTCAATCTGGGAAAAAAGCACTGCAGTACAATTCTCTGGACTCTCTAGGTCAATAATTATCAAAAACATGTTGAAATGTACCATTTGGGAAGCTATAACGGGTAATTTAGAAAAGGGGCCTGTCCAAATATACCTAAGAGCCTATAAAGCCTAAACGAAAAGTCAAAACTTCACGAAACCCGCTGAGCACATGCGACAGGTGATTCTAAACAAGCATGCAATGTTTCAGGGAGATTGGACCACATCTGGCACTATAACACCTAAATGTTATAAACAAATCATATTTCTATGGTAAATCACCTGGATTTGACAAAAAATGCTTTTTTATTAATGGATTTAGGTGGTTACAGGCTATTATAAGTGGTTAAAATATTATATACTGTCTTTTTCCTTATATGCTCTAAAGTGTTTAAACCCCAAAAATTGCTGCTTGCAGTTACATTTTTTATTTACTTTAACTGAAACAAAATAAACTTTTTTTGCGATTTTTCTGAAGAAAATTATGAACGCAGTTTCACATGTGAAAATTACTGCTGACGTGTAAACGAAAACAGTGCTGTGCTTCGCTCTGAAACACGCAGCACAGACATTTATTTCATTACACTGCAGCCCTTATTGTTTATTTCTGCCGTCACATGTGCTCACCAGACTCCTGTTTGATCTGAATGGTGGGTTTGGCTCCGGCGGCGCCGGCGCTCTGAGGAGAGGAGATGGATGTGGCCTGCAGGCCTTTAGGAGACGCAGCCTGAACCGCCGTCTGCTGCTGCGCTTTGGGAATCTGCAGGATCTGAGACGGAGAGCTGACCAGAGCCTTGGGCGACGGCAGACGGGTGGAAGCCACCTTCACCGCCGCGGACGACCCGCCTGAACCAAACACACACACGTGAACACGCTGAAACACGCGCAAACCTGCAGCGTCTCACACACACACTGAGACACACTCACCCTGCGCGATGGTGGACATCACCACTGAAGGTGTGGAGGACACTACGGTCGTGACGGCGACAGGACTGGGCCCCGGGGCCGCGCTGGAGCTGGCTGAGATCACCATGGTCTGTTTCTGGTTGGACGCGGTCAGCGCGGCGCTCGACACCAGCTTCGACACGGCCGCGTAGTTGTGCGACTTGGACAAGATGTTTGGCACGAAGTTGGAGCTGGGAGACGTCGTCACGATTATCACCTGCAGCACAAACAGAGTTCAACTCAATGAATCAGTTAAATATGTGATTTAGCGATTCATTCAAAGTCATTACAGTGTTCATTTGCTCTGAAGGAACATTCAAGCATTTGTGGCTGGATTTTGATGTCATTAAGTCTCTTCTGTTCAACAAGCCTGCATTTATTTACTCAAAAATGCAGGAAAAATTGTGAAATATTTTTTACAACTTAAAACAGCTGTTTTCTATGTGAATATCTGTTAAACTGTAATTTATTTCTGTGATCAAAGCCGAATTTTCAGCATCATTACTCCAGTCTTCAGTGTCACATGATCCTTCAGAAATCATTCTAAGATGCTGATTTGCTGCTCAACAAACATTTATGATTATTAGCAATGATGAAAACAGTTGTGCTGCACAATATTTTTGTGGAAATCATCATACACCTTATTTTTCAGGATTCACAGATTAATAGAAAGTTCAAAAGAACAACATTTATTTGACATGGAAATCTTTTGAAACATTATAAATGTCTTTACTGGCATTTCTAATCAATTTAAGATGCCCATCGCATCCTTGATGAATAAAAGTATTAATGAATTAATAAGTAATACAATGAACAGCATCCTTAAATTACAGTTTTAAAAGTAAAAACGAATAAAAGTATTAATTTTTTCAAAAAAATCCCAAAAGTCTGAACGGTGGTGGGTTTCCAACTTTTATGTTAACCCTTCAGTAACAAAGATTGCCAATTTCCTTTATGCTGTTTTTAAAAATTTAATTAAAACGTATTGAATATTTAATGTATTTAAGTGGCTAACATCCTCAACCCTCTCACTGTCTCTCATTGGTCAGACAAAGACAGCCCCTCCCCCATGTTTGCATATATAAAGACACACTCAATAACCTCTTAAGAACACAGATTTTCTCTGACTATTACTTATTCATTATAATACAATATTACTTTTTTGGGGGAGGATGGGGTTGGGCCAGTGGGTTTTTTCTCTTTATTGTGGCATTATTGGTGAAACAAGCATCCTAATGTCAGGAAACAAGCGCAAGATTGTGGCAACGTGGCAGGAAGCAAGGAAGCGTGCCTGACCTTCTGTGTGGTGGTGTTGGTGGTCTGGGTGGAGGGTTTGGTGAAGGTGATCTTCACCGGCGACATGTGCGGCGGCAGCGAGTTGGCGATGCTCTGCATCAGGTTGCTCATCTTGGGGCTGCCGCTCACCGGAACCGTGATGGTTTTGGAAATGGGCGCGACCACTTTAGGCACCTCCTTCAGCAGCACGGGGGAGGAGCTAGACGAGTTGGTTCTCCGCCTCTTACGGGGTTTCTCGTCCTCGTCGGAGCAGCTCACGCCTGACAGACAGAACGAGACGTTACACACTGAGGGACAGGGTTCGTACAGATTCTGTAAAATGAAATTCCAGGACTTTAAAGGACTTTTCAAGCACTACTTTTTTGATGTTCATGGACTTCAGAGATCTCACTTATCAAACAATGTCTTCTCTTTCAAATTCTAAAAAAGATAAATAGATAGAGAAAAACATACTAATAAAAAGACATGCAAAGTTGCGTTCTAAATCAAATGATTTACGATCTGCGCACCAAAGTTCCGTTCTGAAACAAAAATTCACAAATCCGCTACGAAATCCCTGATTCACGATCAGATTCGTGAACCCGCTCTGAAGTTCCGATCTGAATCAAATCATTTGCAATGAACGCTCCGAAGCGATCTGAAGCAAAAGATTCACAAACCTGCTCCGAAGTTCTGATGTAAATCAAATGATTCACGATCTGCGTCCGAAGTTCCGATCTGAATTAAATAATTTACAATGAATGCTACGAAGTTCCGATCTGAAGCAAAAGATTCACGAATGTGCTCGGAAGTCCCGATTTAAATCAAATGATTCGCAATCTGCACTCCAAAGTCCCAATCTGAACGATGATTCGCTAACTATCATTTCAGATCAGGGCTTGGAGTGTGCATCACGAATCATTTATTCACAGAATGATTTATAAAGCTGCTCCGAAGTCCCGATCTGAATCAAATGATACACGAAACATGATTCGATTGGAGCACTACGAAACAGTGAATCATTTTTTGACACAGTGCTTAAAATGATGAAAATGAAAATGAAAACTAAAAGTGATACCGAAGTTTAAAAATGAATGGCTCTTTAAATTTGATCTGGTTTTTGCTAGTAAATCACTTGAAATGAATGACCGAAGTCATGAGTTTGAATCAATCGGTTCCAGTGAAAGCACTGACTTACTAGATTCGATTCATCTGTTCCTTTTTTCACGTCTTCAGTCATGTTTACACGACACTGTCAGTACTACTACTGGTTTAGCTCACTAGTTTTAACATTAACTGACAAGCAGGGTAAAAAAAATTCACATTTTGCATGAAACATATGCGCTTATTAAAAAAATTAAACACTTATTTCACATATGGATTGCGTTTCGATAATTCAAGCACTTTTCAAGAACCTCTTCAGGAATATTAATATTTTCAAGGGTTTTCCAGGCCTTAAATTTCAAAAAGTCAAATTCAAGTACTTTAAGTACCTTGTACGAACCCTGGAGGGAGGATAGCATGACGTGTGTGTGAGTGTGTGTGTGTGGGACGTACTCTTGACGTAGACCGTACTCCCGCTGGGCAGCACCACCACGTTGGAGGCAGGGCTGGCGGGTCGAGGGGATTTAACGGCCGCTGCTGCGCTGCTGCTGCTGCTGCTGCTGGGAGCCGATGCACTGGGAGGGGTGGAGGTGGTGCTGGTGTACGAGTAACACACAACCACTGCAAAAATAATAAAAGAATAATAAATGTTATTAATAATAAAAGTTATTTTACCTATATTAAGCACAAAACAGATAATTATTAAGAATATATTATTAAAAATATTAAAATAATTATTATAAATAAATAAATAAATAAATATACAAAAAAGCACATAAAATGTGAAAATGAAAGCAAAATAAAAGCTAAATCAAATTCTGAATAAATACTGCACTGAAGTAACATCACTCGTGGGACTCCGTACCTTCTTTGTTGGCGGTTTCGGCGGGCAGCAGCAGCGAGGCGTTCTGGTGCGCGGTGGCGTTGGCGACTGCATTGGCCATCACAGTGAAGGCCGTCTGAGGAACCAGTCTGGGCATGAGAGGAACCAGCCGACGGCCCTCGATGGACCACTCAGACGAGCTGTTGGGCCCCGACATGCTGCAGGAACACATGATCATTACAGCTGCAGTTCTGCATGGACTTCACTAAAGCACTAGTGCAATCATGACAGGTTCATTTGACTAGAACGGATGAGACTCACTGATAAGCGATGGTGGTCAGGCGTTCATCATTCACGGCTCTGCGCACCTCCGCTCGATGCCGCTCTGTCGAGATACTGAACAAACCAAACACACACTTTACACACTCAATATCAGCGCAAAATAACAACTTATGTATATCCAACTTACATATACTCGCATAAACCCAGATACACTCATATCAGATGTGGATGACTGTTTATATCATCTCCAAATGCAAACTGTCCTAGTGTTCAGCCCTAAACTATGGAAGTCTGTTTCTGACACTGCATTAAAAAAAAAAAAAAAAAATACAAAAAACGTAATTCTGACTGTTTATCTCACAATTGCTACTTTTTAATCTTGCGATTCTGAATTTATTTCTCAGAATTGCAAGTTTCTGTCACATAATTCTGACATTATAGTAGTAGTATATATGTATTTAATGTCATGTCAGCATCTTAGGCTATGTTCATGGTAAAAACAATTTAAAAATACAAGTATGGCAAATACAATAAAAGCCAGCAAACAAACAAACACAAGTTCTTACACAAGATTTTTTTTTACATTAACATATGATAAAAATTCTACAACTTTTTATGACAAAATTCTACAAAATAACTCTCTAAGTCTCTTCATAAAAGAGTTTTCTACATACATTAAAAGCAGGACAGTCCAATAAAATATGTTTATTTCTGACTTTATAACTCACAATTGATTGTTTACATCTTGTCAGTTAATATCATGCAATTCTGAAACAGTAAGTCAGAATTGTGACATTAAGATATCAAACACTCTGTAGTTACGATGAAATGTATGTAGATTTGTGCTTCGGTATTGTGACTGAAACTGATTATCCACAAAGAAAGCATATAGGGTGGGACTTAGTTTTATCTGCTGCCTGCTGATTGGATGCTGAAATGCGGGTGTGGCACTCAACAGTGGAGGCGGGTCTAAATGTGAGCTTGTGGGGTTTAATCAGACAAAAAAAAACAACCCAAACATTTGATTCAAAAATGAAACCCATCTGTGTTGTGTGACGACGTGTGTGGCACCTCAGCACTCGAGTGAGTTCTCCCAGCAGCTCCTTCTTGTCTTTCGTGAGATCTCCTTGAGCGCGCAGAGCGCTGATCACGCCGGCGTACGCTTCCAGCTCTGAACACACAAACATATGACACACGTGAACTGACGATCAGCACATACAACAGCACAGATGATCCGGTTCTGTGAGTCTCACCCAGTTTGCGCAGGATTCGTTTGCATTCATCTCTGCTGAGGTCGAGCAGCGTGGGCCAAACCACCGGCATGCTGCCCGCCAACGGCTTCTCCTGCTGAATCATCAACTACACACACAGCAGACATCAGAATCACACATACATGACACAGCACATGGAGTAGTTCACCCAAAAAAGAAAATGTGCCCACTCTCAGGTCATCCAAGATTAGGATGAGTTTGTTTCTTCATTAGATTTGTAGAAATGTGTCATTCCATCACTTGCTCACCAACTGATCCTCTGCAGCGAATGGGTGCCGTCAGAATGAGAGTCTGATACAAACATTACAATAATCCACACCACTCCAGTCCATCAGTTCACATCTTGAGAACACAAAAGCTTTGAAGTTTAAAGCTGTTGTGGCTTGTAAACGGTGCTTGATCTGTGCAGATTTCTCTCCTGATTCAGACCAGACCACTTTTTCACTGGAGGAAGTGTTATTATGGATCATGGACTCATATCATAGCCATGTTTGAAGTTATTGTGATGTTTTTATCAGCTGTTTGGACTCTCATTCCGACGGCACCCATTCACCGCAGAGGATCCACTGGTGAGCAACTGACAGAATGACACATTTCTCCAAATCTGATGAAGAAACACACTCATCTTGGATGGGGAGCACATTTTCAAAAGATTTAAATTTTTGTCTGAACTATTCTATTAAACCCCTCACCTCTGACAGATGCGACTGACGCTGCAAACTCTCTGTATCTCTAAGAGCCAATGATCTTCAAGAAATCCTTCAGAAGAAAACATCATCACAAGCATTTAAGATGAACAACATGAAGGAATTTTAATGGTTCAGATCATGAAAACACTTTTCTTAGTTTTTTTTTTATTTAACAAACAAAACCATTTTTGAAAACTAATTAGCAACAAGACACACAAAATAACATTTATATGACGTCATGTGCGTATATCAACAAATGCCCGCGCACATTTGCATATAAAATCCCGTTAATCCGCTCGCCCCGCCCATTCCTGCATAAAACATGAGCTCGTTCCAGGTGTTTGTTTGATGTGTGGAACCGCTTCATTCTGACAGGTTAAAGAACTAATTACAGATGCGATCAGCTGAGATCCGTGTGATTATTCTGCTTTAGTGTGAATGAGTGCAGAATGTCATCTGATCTCAAATCAGCGTTTGTTTTGATCTCACTTTCACATATGATGGAGTCGAATCAATATAATCGCGATAAACGCTCAGTTTGATCGAAGTATTTCACCAGACAGCACATTAACAGACATGTTTGGCAGAAAACACGGGTGTTTAATAAACACTAACGCGTGTGAAGCGCTGTTTCTCTGTCGTGGGTTTTTATTCAGTGTTGTGTGCAGAAGGTTAGCTTTAGCCATTAGCCTGTCTGGAGTTCCACTCATCACACACACAAACACAGACCCGAGCCGCTGCGCTCACGGCCGAACTGAGTGTGCGTGTGAAATCACAGCCGATCACCAGCAAAGACATCGCTGTGTCATTTATAAGGCCAGCTGTATGCTTAAATTTGCACTTACCTTCAGTTCTGCACAGTCCTTCAGCTCCGCCATGTTTATCCGACGCCAAAACACTCGGGCCGCGCTCACAGCTGCCCGCGGGAAAAGCCCGAAATAGCAAAAAAAAAACAGTGAAACTAAATAAATATGAGGGGATTATACATGTAGGTAGTTGCTAATACATTTTAACGCGGATTTAAGTAATGTTAGTTAACAAAAAATAAACATTTGAGCTCACCTGAATCCGATCAGGCACTGTGTCGGGCAGCTTTCAGAAGATGCCCGTCGTCATTGTTGACATTCTTTTGTGCGCTGGACAGACGCGCGTTCAAGCGAACTAGAGCGCGCGCTATTGTCTTGTGTTTATGCATTCCGTCACAATGTAGTGGTAAATCATTTTTAACTTTGTATATAGATCAGAATTCATAGAATTCATAAAGTCATAGCGTTAAATGTTGCAAGAACCGCAAACCACCTTCCTCATTATTTTATTTATTTATTTATTTATTTATTTATTTATTTATTTATTTATTTATTTATTTATAACACTACAGAACAAGTACAAAACCACAACAGTCTCAAAAACAGTAAAGGACAAATACAAAAAAGTAATACCAGATAGAAAGTAGAATAAAATAAAATAAAATAAAATAAAATAAATAAATACAAAAAATTAAATAACATAAACCAGAGGAGGAACCTTCCTCAGTATTTCTGTCTTCTTTCTATTTTAAATATGTTTTCTTTCTTTGAATCATTTGACTATTCAGAGGCAACCACAAATTTAACCATGGTTTTGTTACACTAACCATAGTTTAACATGGTATTTGTAATAAAACTGTGGTTATACAAAAAACATGGTTACACTTTTACATTAGTAAAATTGTTGTATTTGTATTTGAGTATAGGCTACTTTGTTTTGTTTTTATAACTGTACTAACGGTTTGTTCTTTTCTACTGTTGAATTAAAAAAAATCAGAAAAAAGATTTGCGAACCCGCTCCGAAGTTGTGAACTGAATCAAATGATTCGCGAACCCGCTCCAATGTTTCGATCTGAATCAAATGATTCGCGAACGCGCTCAGATGTTTCGATCTGAATCAAATGATTCGCGAACGCGCTCCAATGTTTCGATCTGAATCAAAAGATTCGCGAACCTGCTCCGAAGTTATGATCTGAATCAAATGATTCACGAACGCGCTCAGATGTTTCGATCTGAATCAAATGATTCGCGAACGCGCTCAGATGTTTCGATCTGAATCAAATGATTCACGAACGCGCTCCAGTGTTTCGATCTGAATCAAAAGATTCGCGAACCTGCTCCGAAGTTATGATCTGAATCAAATGATTCAGTGTTTCGATCGCGCGAACCAGTGTTATGATCTGAATCAAAAGATTCGCGAACCCGCTCAGATGTTATGATCTGAATCAAATGATTCACGAACGCGCTCAGATGTTTCGATCTAATGAAAAGATTCGAAAACCCGTTCTAAAGTTCCGATCTGAATCAAATGATTACCGATTCGCGATCCGCGCTCCAAAGTCCCGACCTGTATGATTCGCGAACCATCACGGTTCGTTCAATTGAGTCATTTTGTCTGTTTCTCTTTTCGCGTCTTCAGTCATGTACTACTACTGGCTTTCCTTATTAGTTTTATGAAATTAACTGCAATACGCGAAACAAGTATGATGTTTATAAATAAAACACCAATATTTCCACTCAAAGATAACATCCAACACAAATCTACGAGCATTATTTGACAAAATTGTTGTATGTGATTGTATTAGTCTATCATGACATCGTGTGGAAGATGAATTGTAGCTGGTGAAGTGCATTTACTTGAGTTAAGGACGTTAAAACATTTGTTTGCCTTACAGATATTTGCTTAATGAAAAAAATTGGAACATTTGTTTCACAGATACATTGTCTTTCAATTATTCAAGCACTTTCCAAGACCCTCTGCTACTTTCAAAGGTTTTTTAGGACTTAATTTCAACAAGTCAAATTCAAGTACTTCAATCACTTTGTACAAACCCTGCAAATATTATTCCACATCAAAACAAATTAAAGCCCATCTCAGTTTATTGACTTCAAACAGAACATTTTCATTTGATGTGCTCCAGTTAATAGATTTCAGTCACATGACAATCACAATCACATCTGATCAATCACAATCAACAGCTGATGCTAAACTAAACCACAACCATCACCACAGACACTCATCAAACAATCACTGCAAATTAAAATGATGAACATCATCATAAAATCATGGCACGTCGCAGGATACCAATACAATTCTTCACAGGAACTCTCGACATGCATCACTTTGTAAAGTCAAAACTGTAAAATGTGAGATTTGGGTCGTGACAGATCAAGATGACAAAACATAGAAATATACATTTATATACAAAGCTTAAATTATCATATAAATTCACATGACTTCACAAGATTAAACATATTCACCACACCATACCCACAATAACAATATAAAAGTGCTGTGGAAAACACATCAATCTTCTCTGATCCCTTTATTCCTTTATGAAAATCATCTGAAATCAACATTATATTTCTGATTTGAACGAAGCCGTCAGATGCCGATTGTAGTGCGACTGTAAACTAAATATTCACGAGCGCTGCTCACCGTTTCAACCTCAAATCCAACAGGTTTCAGCGCCGGACGTCTGATTTGTCTGTAATCGGGAGCGACTCCGAACATCTAAACACCGGCGGCTGTGACAGGAATGAACCTCTGCGCCTGATTGGCTCCAATTTCAGCCACATACAGCGCTGCGGTCTTCAGATCCAGATCCACCAGGTGCGGTTTGACGTCCTCGGCCAGCTGTACGGTGCTGATCACCTGACACTGACCGATGATGCCCACGGGCGGAGCCTCCAGCAGCGTCACCTGATTGGTGTTTAACTGAGCCACTACCATGTACTTCTGGTCCGGTGTGAGTCTGCAGGTCAGAAACACATCGTTACAGCAAAAACATCTACAACACGGCCTGGAGAAGGCAGGGGTTTAGCGTACCTGACGGAGTACGGCGCGTCCTCTTTAAAACAGCTGCCCCACGAGCCGAGCCAGTCGCCCGTCACCGAGTTAAACACCTGGATGCGCTTGTTTCCTCTGTCTGCGACCCACACCTGAACACACAGGAACATATGAGGAGAAATACAGCTCGGTTAACACAGCAACAGTCAACAGAAACTACACTCACAACCCATCTGACTGCAGTAATGCCGTCAAACAGGATCGTACAGGAGTAGTTCAGCAAAAAATGAAAATTGACTAAAAATAATCTTTAAAAAATGCTCTGCAGTGAATGGGTGCCGTCAGAATGAGAGACCAAACAGCTGATAAAAACATCACAATAATCCACCAGTAATCCACACCACTCCAGTCCATCAGTTCACATCTTGAGATGACAAAAGCTGAAACAAATCCATCATTAAGACATTTTTAACTAAAATACCAGTGAGTCCATAATCCATAGTAATGGCTCCTCCAGTGAAAAAGTGGCCTGGTCTGAATCAGGAGAGAAATCTGATTCACGAACCCACTCCAATGTTCGATCTGAATCAAATGATTCACAAACCCACTCCAATGTTCCGATCTGGATCGAATTATTCGCGAACCAGATCTGAATTATAAGATTCGCAAACCCGCTCTGAAGTTCTGGTCCGAATCAAACAATTTGACAACCTGCTATGTTCCAATCTGAATCAAATGATTCACAAATCCGCTCCAATGTTCCGATCTAAATGAAATGATTCGTGAACCAGCTCCTACGTTATGATCTGAATCAAAAGATTCGCAAACCCGCTCTGAAGTTCTGGTCCGAATAAAACGATTTGAGGACCTGCTATGTTCCAGTCTGAATCAAATGATTTGCGAACCCACTCCAATGTTCCAATTTGAATCAAATGATTCATGAAACCGCTCCAGTGTTCTGATCTGAATCAAATAATTTTCGATCCACGCTCCAAATTTCCGATTTGTATCAAAAGATTCGAAAACCCATTCTGAAGTTCCGGTCTAAATTAAATAACTACCGATTCGTGATCCGTGCTCCAAAGTCTCAACCTGAATAATGATTCGCTAACCATCATTTCAGATATGGAATCGGATGCAGATCGCGAATCATTTAATTTGGGAACCCGCTCCAAAGTCCTGATCCAAATCAAATGATTCATGATCTGCAATTTTAAGTCCCGATCTGAATCAAATGATTCATGGTATGTGGTCCGTTTGAAACGCTTCAAAACAGTGAATCATTTTGCAACGCAATGGTTTAACTGATTCCTAACTGTTGAAACAGAAAGCTCTGTTTCACCATCACTACGTGCTTTTTAAAATTATTATAAGCCATGTCAACATTCTAAAATGAATGGCTCTTTTAATTTGATCCAATCGACTGAATACGAGTCTATGATCCATAATAACGCTTCCTCCAGTGAAAAAGTGGTCTGGTCTGAATCAGGAGAGAAATCTGCACAGATCAAGCACCGTTTACAAGCCAAAACAGCTCTAAACTTTAAATCTTTTGTCTTCTCAAGATGTGAACTGATGGACTGGAGTGGTGTGGATTATTGTGGTGTTTTTATCAGCTGTTTGGACTCTCATTCTGACGGCACCCATTCACTGCAGAGGATCCACTGGTGAAACAGTGATGGAATGACACATTTCTGCAAATCTGATGAAGTGAGGATGAACAGTGACACAAACCCTCTGGTAGCTGTCGACGGCCACGCTGTGAGGGATGTAGAACTGAGCGAGTCCCTGTCCTTTCTCTCCATGCATCCACAACACCTGCAGATCTGACACACAAACACCACAAACCAATCAGTGCGTCACGTTCACTCATCTGTGTATGAACATTTTCACATACAAATCCATACTAATACCATAGCCAAAAACCATTAGGATATTAAGTAAAGATCATGTTCTGTGAAGATATTTTGTAAATTTCCTACTGTAAATATATCAGAACTTAATTTTTGATTAGTAATACGCATTGCTAAGAACTTCATTTTTACAACTTTAAAGGTGATTTTCTCCATATTTAGATTTTTTTTCACCCTCAGATTCCAGATTTTCTAATAGTTGTATCTCGACCAAATATTGACCCAAATATTGACTGGTTTTGTGGCCCTGGGTCACATATTGTGAATTAAGCAGAAATTTACCATGAGTAATAAATATGTGAACAAATATGAGATATTTCATATAGTTATTACTGAATGAAAGCCAGTGCTAAAATCAGCATAAAATCGCACCTCTGGACAGTTTGATCAGGCGGTTGTTCATGCCGCCGTCTCCGTCCACTATGTAGATTTCTCCAGAACTGTGGATGAATATTTCAGCCGGCTGGTCAAACTGGAGCGGACTGAGAGACGATCCGGCTTTCCCAGGAGATCCCAGAACCTGCAGGAGCTTCCCTGATGGAGAATACTGCTTAATCGTGTGTCCATACGGCCCTGAAACACACACACACATTTGCGTTAGTCACATGTCATAACACACGCACACATCTGAGCAGAGAAAACCCACCACTCCCGACATCCGTGATCCACACTGTTGGATCCGCAGACGCGTTGGCCAGGAAAATCCCATGAGGCATTTCCAGAGTGCTGGTGTTCCAGGCCTGCAGGAAGTCTCCATCCGTGCTGAACACCAGCACTTTAGGGATGTTATCACCTCTCTGTCAGGAATGAACACACACAGGAACATGGGGGCCTCGTCAGGATGAAGCGTGACAGCTGATGGACACTCTGACACAAATTATTATTATTTTTTTTTAAAGTAATTGTGTCCACATCTCACCTTACAGTTTATGTCATTATTCTGACTTTTTTCTTGGAATTGTAAGTTTTTAATCTTGCAATTCTGACCCTTTTTAAAATGTCACTACAATGATCTTTTTCTCAATGTTTTTGACACAATTTTGCCTTTTTTCCCTCAAAATTGTGAGTTTATATCTTGCAGTTCAGTTTTTTCTTCCACCACAGAAAAAAAGTAATTGCAAGTTTTATTTAGCAGCGTTTAAGTTCACTTCTTGCAATTCTGATTCTGTCTCGAAACTATAGTTTTTATCTCACTATTCATTTTTATCTAGCAATTCTAACCTGTGAGTTTGTCACAAGTTTTTATTTCATAGTGTTTTCCACCACAATAAAACATGAAAAAAATCACAAGTTTATATCTGACAGTGTTTTCTTAAATGATGAGTTAATGCTGCAGTTCTGGCCTTTTCTTCTTTCTTTTTTTAATCTCACAATTTTTTCCAGCCACAGTAGAAAATTAAAAAGTAATTGCAAGTTTTAATTCTGCTGTTTTCTCATTTTGTGAGTTTTGCAATTTGAACCTTTTTCTCAAATTGTGTTTGTTGCAATTCTGCCTTTTTTCTCGAAATGTTACATTTTTAATCTCACAATTTTTTTCCAGCCACAATAAAAATAAAAAAGTAATTGCAAGTTTTAATTAGCAACTTCTGAGTTAACATCTCCCAATTCTGACATTTTTTCCAACATTTTATGAGTTTATGTTACAATTCTGCCTTTTTCTTCTCAAACTGTGAGTTTTTATCTTGCAATTGTATTTTTTTCCCCAAATTGTGTTTGTTGCAATTCTGTCTTTTCTCTCGAAATGTTATATTTTAACCTCAAAATTCTTTTTCTAGCCACAATAAAAAAATAAAAAAAAAGTTATTGCAAGTTTTGCTGCAAATTTGCAACTTTCTTCCTCCAATTATGTGTTTGTGGCAAAGTTTTTATCTTGAAAGTTTAACCTTGTGTGTTTAAAGTAGGCTAATGCCCTCCTGTAATTCTGCCTTTTTTTTAATTTCTGAACTGTGGTTACAATATCTCCCACAACTGAGAGCTGACGTTCCTATATTTGTGAGAAACAGTCCACACTTCCTGACTCACCTGAGCCACATACACCAGACCGGCCACGTGATTGACAGCCACTCCGAACACCTGTCCGCTGAAATGCTCGGGGTTTTTGGGCCAGGAGAGGTCCAGCTTATACAGCACTCGACCAGAAACCCTGAAATCACTCCGAGATCTCAGCGCCACACTCGCCTGAAAACAAACAACATGACAGATCATCTCCAGACACACCAAACCTCCCTTCACTGAACCAATAACACACCAACAACCCGCAAATACCGCGGTATTACCGTGGACACTGTGGTAACATCAGGTATTTTACACATGCTGTTCTGATGGTATTCACCAGTTTGTTTGTTCTACTAATAAAAAGTAGCAAAAGCATCATGGCACTAGTCCGGATATACCACAGTACCACAGTATTACCATGGTTTATGGACCTGTACCATGGCAGCACTATGGCATTCTGTGAAATAACACGATAATCTTTTAGTAGCAGCACAGTACTTAAACAAACACATCATGTGATGTTATAAACTCAGGTGTGTCGTGGCATTAAATACCGAACATTTATCAATCAACCTCCACATCCATCGATCGATCGATCAGACTCACGTGAGAGCGGATGAAGCCGCACATGAACATGATGAAGAGGATTGTTGCCATGATGACAGCGATCAAACAGCAGCAACTGCGCTTTCTCATAGAGACCCGTGACAATCGATCATCACACCGAATCCAGCGGCAGCGCACTTCCTGTTTTGATCACATGACGACTCCTCGAACCTCATTGGCTCACACTTGACAGCTGCGCAGCACGTCACGATCGAAAAACACAAGTTAGTTATTAATTTTAGTTTTTTAGGTAAAACGACGTGACGTAACGTTATTTAATCATTAGAAACGATCATTAAATTAAATTTGTAATTAAAAATGACTGCTACCGGTAATGTGACTAACGTGCAGACTTCAGTTATTAGCATGTCGATGACATATAAATCCTAACATATGAAATTTATCATTTGAAATACAAGAGTTTAATGTACCTTTCATCAAAATAAAGTAAGAAAAATATGAAAATATGCATTTGCTGCAGATGCTGATATTTATATGCTGAAATTATAATTTACTGAAATTATTTGTTAGTAAAATGAGATTGAAACGATCCAAACATATAATGCAATGCAATCCAAAGATGATGGAGAGGTGAACAAATAAACGCTCCTCAAAAGATGAGATGTTTTTGGTTCCTATACTTTTCCAGACTCAAATTTCCAAACCTCTCAGTAGATCTTCAGACCATATTTAATATAAATAGTTCATACAGCATTTTTTCAGCTTTATATTTGGCATTAATTATTACTTGGTAATAATTTCATCTTTATATTCGGTATTAATTATTATTTGGTAATAATTCTGTCTTTATACAGTCATGCGAAAAAGTTTGGACACCCTATTGAATTCCATGGTTTTCTGTATCAGAACATCATTTAGCTGCTTGGCTGGTCTTATTTTGAAAATAAAACCTCAGATGAACAACAACACATGACAAATTGCACCGTGTCATTATTCACTGAACAAAAATAAAGCCAAAATGGAAAAGCCATGTGTGAAAGTTAGGACGCCCTTACTGTCAACACTGGAATTAAGAGGGTAAATAACAGTCAAGCACTGATAATCATATACCTTTGATTAACTGATCATCATCGGTCTGAGCGCCTCTATAAACGCATGAGCTTGTCAGTTTGCTGGTCTGGAGCCTTCAGGTGTGTGTTAACACAATGCCAAGGAGGTAAGACATCAGCAATCATCTTAGAGAAGCAATTGTTGCTGCTTTCAATCTGAGAAGAGTAATACGGCCATTTCCAAACTATTTGAAGTTTATTCACAAGTGGAAGACATTTAAAACAGACACCTCTCCTTCCAGGAGTGGACGTCCCAGGAAAATTCACCCCAATATCAGAGCGTGTAAAGCTCAGAGAAATGGCAGACAACCCAAGAACTACACCTCAGACTCTACAGGCCTCAGTTAAATGATAAAGTTCATGACAATATCATTAGAAAAATATGTGACAAAAATGGCATGTTCGGAAGGCTTGGCAGAAGAAAGCATCTTCTGTCTAAAAAAAAACACTGGAGCACAGTTTAGGTCTGCAAAGTGGCATCTGAACAAAACACAAGTCTTCTAGAATAATGTCCTTTGAACAGACGAGACCATAATGCACAGCGCCAAGATTGGTGAAAACCTAAAGAGCACATCAGCACAAACACCTCATACCAAAAGACAAGCATGCTGGAGGAGGGCTGATCATTTTGGGCTTGTTTTGTAGCCACAGGACCTGAGCACCTCACAGTCACTGAGTTGGCCATTGACTCCTCTGTATATCAAAATATTCTGAAGTCAAATGCGAAGGCATCTGTCTGACATCTAAAGTTGGGCCAAAATTGGGTCATGCAACAGGACAATGATCCCAAGCACACCAGCAAATCTACAACAGAATGGCTGAAAAGAATCAAGGTGTTGCAAAAGCCCAGAGCTCATCCTGACTCAAATGCTGTGGTGAGAGCTGTGCATAAGCAAATGCCCACAAACCTCAATAAACTGGAGCAACGCTGAAAAGAAGAGTGGTCCAAATTCCTCCAGAACGATGTGAGACACTGATAAAGTCACACAGAAAATGAATGCTTCAAGTTATTGCTGCTAAAAGTGGATCTACAGGCAGTTGACTCAAAGGGCGTCCTAACACTGTCACATGACTGTATTTGATAATTGCAACTTTTTAATCTTACAATTCCATCTCTCAATTTGGACTTTCTCAGAATTGTGTGATATAAAGTCAAAATAGCAGGACAATTCTGACAAAGCCACAATTCTGAGAAATACAGTCAGAATTGTGAGTTTATATCTTACAATTCTGAGAACATATAATCTTTTTTTCTCCTCAAAATTGGACTTTATAACTTGCAATTGTTAGTTTATATTTCACAGTTCTGACTTATTAATACACAACAGCAATTCTGAGTAAAAAAAGTCAGAATTGTAAAATAAAATGTCACAACATTTTTTTTATTCAGTGGTGGAAACTGGCTTCCATAACATACAGAGCCCCTAAAAAAAAACTACTTACATGTGTATGGGAATGCGTATGCGTATGCATTACAATTTCTAGTTTTATATAACATATTTTTCCTTTGTGTGCCACTGCCATCTCACTATGAATAAAAGTATGAATGCATATGAATTAATAGAGATCTGCATGTCTTTCCATACGGTAGTACCTCTAATATCAAGACTTAATGTTCAATTTAACATCCTCTGTGGCAGTGGAGAAAAGCCAGAGTCATTCAGTCATGTCTGACAATCACTAAAGAATCACTTTACAGCTGCAATTTTTGTTTACTCTAAAAGTAGTTTGACTGGATAAAAAAAAACAAACTAAAGTATGAATCAGACGACAGAAGACATGGAGTAGATTGATCATGTTGAGACCGTAGAAATGTGCATATTAAATATGATACAGCAGCTTTATAGGGTTAATGAGCGAGACATCAAACTAGGATGTGAAATGTTGCAGTTTTGGTTTGGCTGTTGTGGTTAAATGTGATGCATTTAGTTTCTATTATGATCAAACTGTTTACACTTAAAACAGAATGATGATTTAGAGAGTGTTGCACAGTTTGAATGTGTGGAGATCTGAATATTATTTTGCACAACATTTGGATGTTATCTTGTGTTTTGCGTGTTCGTAGGGTGTGTAGAAACATTTAATCTGTGGGGGTTTTTACGGTGAAGAGATGAAGCAGATTTGAGGCTAAAACGAGACAGTGATGATGAGGGTTGTACTGAAACCTCAGAGAATCTGAAAGAGAGGCTGAAAGTCTTTAATGTTTGTAGCACTTTGTTGCACTTCTAATCATGACACTTAGTGTTTCTCTGTGAGCTCGTGAGTGAAATCACGTGCTGTTCAACATCCAGACGTACGATTATGGGATGGTAATGACAGCAGTGTGTTCGGCTTTACATTCTGAGCACCGTAGTCGATCGATACATTCATTGAGTGAGAGAGAGAGAGAGATCCATCTGTACACTGAAACACACCACGTGACTTCAGCTCCATCTGTGTTGTCGGTCACTCAGAGTCCATCATGATGCATTGTGGGACGGTCGTCGGCAGAGACGAGTCTGGGTTTCTGTCCGTCACTCTCGTATGCTGGCGGAGTAAGAGAACTGAGGGAAGTGAGCGCACGGCCCGGCTTCCTCCACATCTTGACGGTTCACTGGAACACAAGCACAGCGTTCATCACACAACAATCACACTTCATCATGCACACAGCAAACACAGGAGGGCAGCAGGGCTTGACACTTACCATGAGCATGCGCACTTAAATTGAAAAATTTAGGAGCACATTAAAAAAAACTTGCATAGTGCATTGATAATTCAGCAATAATGTGTTTTTTCTAAATAAAGGCATACAAATTACGGAACCTCTAAGAAGACATGATGATGGAAAAAATGAGATGGTAAGAAAAATGATATTTCAATGGCTCTGCGTTCACTCATAAAACTATTGTTAGAAACACTTCTCAGGCAAAACATCTGTTTGCAAAACATTTGTGTTCATTCATAAAACATTTGCGTTTGTTCACAAAAAAATTGCATTTGTTTGCAAAACGTCTGCATTTGTTCATAAAACATGTTTGCAAAACATTTGTGTTCATTTATAAAACATTTGCATTAGTTTGCAAAACATCTGCATGTTTATAAACATGTTTGCAAAACATTTGTGTTTGTAAATCATGTCTGCAAAACATGCATGTTCGTTTGCAAACAATTTGTGTTCATTTATAAAACACTTGCGTTCATTAGAAGTTGCCATTTGCTCATAAAACATGTTTGCAAAACATTTCTGTTTGTTTACAAAACACTGCGTTGGTTCATAAAACATATTTGCAAAACATCTGCATTTGTAAATCATGTCTGCAAAACTTGCATGTTTGTTTGCAAACAAGTTGTGTTAATTTAGAAAACATTTGTCTTCGTAAAAAATTGCCATTTGCTCATAAAACATGTTTGCAAAACGTGCGTTTGTTCGTAAAACATGTTTGCAAAACATTTGTTCATTCATAAAACATTTGCGTTTCTTTGCAAAACATTTGCTTTTGCTTATAAACATGTTTGCAAAACATCTGCATTTGTAAATCATGTCTGCAAAACTTGCATGTTTGTTTGCAAACAATTTGCAACATTTGCGTTCGTTAAAAATTGCCATTTGCTCATAAAACATGTTTGCAAAACATGCGTTTGTTTGTAAAACGTGTTTGTAAAACACGTTCATTCATAAAACATTTGCGTTTGTTTGCAAACCATTTGCATTTGTAAATCATGTCTGTAAAACATGCATGTTTGTTTGCAACCAATTTGCTCATTTATAAAACATTTGAGATCATTAAAAATTGCCATTCACTCAAAACGTTTGCAAAACATTTGCTTTTGTTCGTAAAACATGTTTGCAAAACGTATGCGTTTGTTCATAAGACATTCACATTAGTTTGTAAAACATTTGCTGATTCGTAAAACATTTGCGTTTGTTTGCAAAACATTTGAATTTGTTTGTAAAACATTTGTTCATTCATAAACCATTTGCGTTCGTTTATAAAACAATTGCATTTGTTTGCAAAAAAAGGTGCATTTGTCTGTAAAACATTTTTGCAAAACACTGTTAATTCATAAAACATTTGTGTCTGTTTGCAAAACATTTGCATTTGTTCGCAAAACATTTGCGTTTCCCTGAGAATACTGTGGGTTCTCTTGCAAAACATTTGTTCGCTCGTAAAATATTTGTATTCTTAAAAGAAACTTTGCATTTGCTCTCAAAACTATTGCTCCCCCAAAACACTGTGCTCGCGCTAAAACAGTTCTCACCTTGTATTATTTCCATTGCAAAAGTTTAAGATGTTTGTTATACCATTTAAGAGTTTTCATGAAGTCAAATTTCATTAAAAACTTTATAACAACTCACTTTTTAAAACATTTAATACATTTCAGAGTTTGTGTGAGGGACTTACGCTTGTCTGGCGGTGTAACAGTGATGCTCTGCGCTGTGAACTCGTCGTCAAAGTAGCGCGTGTCCGTCTCTGACGTCACCTGCGGTTTAAAGAGCGGCACCAGCTGCAAAAGAAACCAGAAACCAGACGTCAGCACAAGAACCTCCATCGAAACCCTTCAACGCAAACTCACGATCAGAATCACCTTCTTCTGCACCACGTCCTCCCAGTGAATACAGGTGAAGAACTTGTGCCCCATCACTTCTCTGGCATCATCAGGACCGCCTCCGAGCCTGTAGCCAATCAGAAGCGTTCACAATGTCACCTGATCACACCATCATGAGCTCCGGTCATATATATATATATATGATGAGTGATGCTGACCTCTGTTTGGGGTCTTTCCTCAGCAGGCCGGTCAGCAGCGCTTTGGCTTCAGGCGAGAGGTTCCTGGGGAAACGGATCTCCTCCATCACGATGAGCTCGAAGAGACGCTCGTGGTCCTGATTGTAGAAAGGCAGGCGTCCACACATCATCTCGTACATCACCACTCCCAGACCCCACCAGTCCACCGCACGGCCGTAATCGTTGTCCTCCAGCACCTGAACACACACGGGAACAAAACCGGACGTCACTCGCGCCAGTCTTCCAGATCAGCACTCCTTAACCATTCTCAAGATGACACATATTACGAAAATTATTAAAATGAATTTCAATACGTTTCAAGGGGCTGATTTATGCCTGCACAATCAGATTTGTTCCTAAAAGTGAGGGACCAATCAGGACTTGCAAAAACAAAAATTGCATGAAGTGCAAAAAAGCATGATGTGCACAAACCATCTAAAATCTGTAATCTGAGGGTGAAAAAAAAAAAAAAAAGAAAAAAACTGAGAAAATAGTCTTTAAAGTTGTCCAAATTAAGTTCTTAGCAATGCATATTACTAATCAAATTAAGTTTGGATATATTTACAGTAGGACATTTACAAAATATCATCATGGAACATGATCTTTACTTAATATCCTAATGATTTTTGGCATGAAAGTGTTTTGTGATCAGGGTCACGTATGTCAAAGTTAACTATCACAATATACGTTAATATCATTATAAATGCAAATGAGCTTTGCGATGTCATGGCAATTTAGGAGCATGTAATGTATTTAGGTATTTTTGTGCATATGGATGTTTTTTAAATCATTTGTAGGAACATTTCAGAAATTGTCAAATAGTTAGGATCATTTTATTCACATTTTAATAAATGAGACACATAGATTACAAAAATCATGATGTTTTTCAGGGTTCCTGTTTTTTTTTTTTAACTAATGAATTTGCACTATATTTTAAAGTGTTTTGCAAGTAATTTGTGATTTACCAGGTTAGGGAAAAAAATTAATTGTTAAAAAAAATATTTTTACTCCTAAAATATTTTAAGAGTTTGACATAATTAAACAAAATGTATATTCATTATAAAAATGCACATGTCGTATTCAGATTTGATTAATTAAAAAAAAAAAAAAAAAAAAACATTTCCAAGAATCCTGGTTTTACCAAGACAAAACAGAGGTTATGGGGTGAATGATAGTAAGAAAAATCCTAATTTTTAGCTTATTCAATGATTATTTTTTCTTATTTTAATCCATTTTAAAAGGATAGTTCACCAAAAATTATTCTGTCTCAACCTGTATGAGTTTGGTTAATCTTCAAAACACACATGAAGGTATTTTAATGAAACCTAAGAGGTTTCTGTCCCTCCATTACAATACCAGGTAACCCAAAGGTCATAAAGGCCAAAAGGTCACACCATATGTGATGCACTCTATGTATGTAGTTTAAGCCAAAGTGAATCAGTCATATGGGTTTGAAGTGACAAAAAGGTATGTAAATAATGATTTTAATGTTTTAATGATTTTTTGGTTTAAACTATCATCGTGAGGTCCCCTGTTGAGCGTGGGGGTCGTTCAGTACCTCCGGTGCAAGGTATTCTGGGGTTCCACAGAACGTTCTCATGGTGGCCTCATCTGTGATTCCCTCCTTACAGAGACCAAAGTCTGTGATTTTAATATGTCCGTCTTTATCCAGCATGAGGTTCTCCAGCTGAGTGAACAGAGAACATGATCATCATCAACACAAAACACCAACAACTGGATTTTCTTCAGCTTCACTGAACTGAATGAATACTGAATATCTGAATACCAACACTGTTGTCTTCCACAGAACTGCTTTTACTGATTCATGATTGCAAATGTGACTTCACATGTTTTAAACACAATCTTGTCACTGTTGTCTGTCTTGATTTATTTCACAAATGAAAATAGTTCCAATCAAAGCCACAGCAGAACCACTGAGCATCTCTGTTCAACACAGCAGTGATTCGCTACCGAATGAATCCAGTTTTGAACGAATCAAGGGAGTCAATAATTCAGTGATTCATTCATAAAGACAGTCACTTGCTTTGTTTCTGAATGAATCAGTTGTTTAAATGAATCAGTTGAATGAATGATTCAATGACTCACTCATTAAGACAGGGACTTGACACCAACTACTGGTGCTTTTAGATTCATAATTAGAGTTTCATTTTATTTTTATAAAAATATTTCATATTTTAATATTCAATTTTCTAAACAAACAAACAAAAAAAATATTAATACCAGTTATCTAATTAAATTATAAAATAAAATATTTAAATCTAAAATATAAAAAAAAACAACTGAAACTCTAATCTACTAATTCATTTCTTAGCCCAAATTGTTGTGCAATTAATTAGATTAATTATTCTGAACATCCTGTAAATAAGTAGATTTGTGCTGCCATGATAATATACACTACTGCTCAAAAGTTAGGGATCAGAAGTTTCTTCTGCTCATCAAGGCTGTATCTATTTGATCAAAAATACAGATAAAAACTGTTATTTTGTGAAATATTATTGCAATTTAAAATAACAGTTTTCTTTTTTAATATATTTTAAAATGTAATTTATTTCTGTGATCAAAGCTGAATTTTCAGCATCATTACTCAATGTTTACATTACATTAATCAATGTTGATAACCATTGTGCTGCTTTATAATTTTTTGGGACCGGTGATATTTTTCTTTAGGATTCTCTGATAAATAAAAAGTTAAAAAGAACAGCATTTAACAAAGAAATTTTGTTACAATATACAATGCTACTCAAAAGTTTGCGGCCGGTACATTTTTTTTCTTTCTTTTTCTTAAAAAATTAATACTTTTATTTAAGAGGGATGTGTTAAATGAATAAAAACACATAGTAAAGACTTACAATATTAGAAAAGACTTCTATTTTGAACAAATGCTGCTCTTTTAAACTCTGTATCCGAGACTCCCTTAAACTGAGACTCCCTTAAAAAAAAAAAAAAAAAAAAAAAAAAAAACATTAAAAATCATACTGATCCCAAACTTTTGAGTGGCAGTGTATAAGAAACCAGAACTATATGTAGCAACTTTCATAAGATAAAAAAGAAATTCAAACAATTCATGCACCAAAGCAATCTTAACCGTGATGAAAAATCAAGCAAACAGAGGTTAGCGTGCGTCTTGTGTGCGTCTGACCTTCAGGTCCCTGTAGACGACGTTCTGTGAGTGCAGATAGTCCAGAGCGGAGACGATCTCGGCGCCGTAGAAGCGCGCTCTGTCCTCAGAGAAGACACGCTCACGGGACAGATGGAAGAACAGCTGCGGACGAGAGACGTGTCAGAACCGCACGAGAGAAAACAGCAGCGTCTGATTAAAAAAAAACACACTCATACCTCTCCACCGTTTGCATACTCCATTACAAAACACAGCCGGTCTGGGGTCTGGAAGGCGTATTTAAGAGTCTGAAACACAACAGAGGGCAGTCAGACATATACAGACATATTCATACATGTGACATGAACACACACACACACACACACACACACACACACACACACACACACACACACACACACACACACACAAACACACACAAACACACACAAACACACACAAACACACACAAACACACACACAACACACACACAACACACACACACACACACACACACACACACACACACACACAAACACACAAACACACACACACACACACACACACACACACACACACACACACACACACACAAACACACACACACACACACACACACACACACACACACACACACACACACACAAACACACACACACACACACACACACACAACACACACACACACACACACAAACACACTGACACACACAACACAGGAACACACACACACACACACACACACACACACACACACACACACACACACACACACACACACACACACACACAAACACAAACACACAGACACAAACACACTGACCGTCAGGAAGGGGTGTCTGGTGTTCTGCAGCACTCGACTCTCTGTGACTGTATGTGCCACTTCATCCTAAACACACACACACACACACACGTTCAAAATTACATCAGTGAATAAAAATATTAGCATATCATTTAAACTAAAACATTTAATAACTCGAGACACACAGAGACTGAGTGACGGCAAAAACGAACTGTTGAATCAGATTTTTAAAATAGACTGTTATTCTGGCAGCAACAAGTGTGATGCCAATTTAAAATATATATTATATACAATTGTATACATTAAAAACAAGTTTGATTTGGCACTGGTGGGAACATGATGGCAGATCAAAATTATTGCTAGGGTCAATTTGGTATTGTGTGTATACTGTTAGGGACATGTCATAGCGTTTCTACTAAATATTACACCCTTGACAATCATAAGAAGCGATTTGCGACTTTAGAAACTATAGTTCTCTCTTCAAATGAAGAGATCAAACAACACATTTATGAGCTTCATAAAAAGCTTATGGACATAATTCTTATACAAGTCAGAAGTTGAAGTGAGTTGTTTTTGTCTCTTCTGAAGAAGAGTCATTCACTTGTGTGACAATGAACCACACAGAGACATTTTGATTAGATTTATTCATGTTCTGCTGATCTCATTTTATAAATGACTTTTCTTTCTGTTTTAAAGAGGTTTTCTTTGAATTGTTTGACTATTTAAAAGAGACCATAGAAAAATATAACTTCATTAATTTGTGTTTCCTGCTAAATAAATTTCACATACATAAACAAAAATCTGGCTGTAAACCTCTCTATTCTTTATTTAAAGTTGATCTAGACAAGTACATGGAAACTATCTAAAGGTCTGATCATCCTAAAAAAAACTCTATTTCCATTTTCATCATAAATTTACACCTTAGAGGACACAGATTACATTATTTGTCATTTTTAACCTGGCAACACATTCCTTACTCCAAAAAAAAAACAAAAAAAAACAAACACACATAGTAACTATAAATTAAATTTATTACACTAACCATAGTTTAATCATGGTATTTGTAGTAAAACTGTGGTTATACAAAAAAAAAAAAAAAAAACAACTACACTTTTACTATAGTAGAACTGTGGTTAATTTTCTAAAGGAACTTGTATTTGTTTACTTTATTTTTTCTTGGTTTTGTTTTTATAACTGCACTACCTTGATGGTTTGATCTTTTGTACGGTTTAATAAAAAAAAAAAAAACAGAACCTTTTGCGAACCTATTTTGAAGTCCCGAACTGAATCAATAGATTCGCAAACCCGCCCCAAAATTCTGATCCGAATCGAATGATTTACAAGACACGGTCCAAATTTCCGATCTGAATCAAATGATTTGAGAATCATTACGTGAACTGAATGATTCGCAAACCCGCTCCAAAGTGCCGATCTAAATCAAACGATTCACGATACGTGATTTGAAATCCCATCTGCATCAAATGATTCACGGTCTGACGTTGTGATAAGAATCAAATGATTCGCGTGTCCGCTCCAAAGTCGCAATATTTTGACTTTAAAAATATAACTTCATTAATATGTCGACTTCACTCTCGAGATACTTTGACGTTACTCTCGCGACATGTCGACCTTACTCTCGCTATATGTTGACTTTACTCTCGCGATATTTTGATGTTACTCTCACAATGTCGACTTGACTCTCGTGATACTTCGACTTTACTCTGGCGATATTTCCACTTTATTCTCAAAATCTTATTTTTTTTTTTTTAACATGGAACTGAAGCGTCGTTGTAGGTTAGTAAAGAGTCTGTCACCTTAGCGATGATGACTTCCTTCCGCAGGATCTTCATAGCGTAGTACATCCCCGAGGCTTTTTCTCGCACCAGAATCACCTTCCCGAACGTGCCTTTACCCAACAGCTTTAGGTAATCGAAGTCATTCATCGTCTGAGAGCACAAACAATCATGATAATCATCATCAGTGCAAACTAATGATTGATTTCCACTCTTGTAACTGTAATCTGCAGACAGACGCACCACTCTAGAGCTGGTTTTGGACAGAGACACCTCCATGTCCTCTAGACCGCTGATGTCCCCAGGTGAGCTGTACTTGATCTCCATTGGTTCGTCCACTTCCCGTGCCTGCAGCCCATTGGCCACGGCCTGGATCGCACGCATCCACTCATCCCTTCAGACAGATTTAAGCAAAGTGAGCTACAGTGATTTATTTCAGCTTTCATCAGACGCGTGCGTGCGCGCTGGAGCTCAGGTTCACCTCTCGTCGCTGCTCTCCACATGGAAGGTTCTCTCGATGACGCTCGTCCACTGCAGGCAGCGGATCATGAATGTGTTTGGCCGCGGACGCTCGGTCTTCATCAGCTGACATTCTGGAAACACACAATCTGTTCACACACACACACACACACACACTCTCATGCGCATTTATCACAGCTTCAGCGTCTCCAGCACTGCTCACCTTCTACTGAGAAGTTATTGAGGGGTGCTGAGCTCTGATCCGTCAGCTCCGGCTTCTCCTTGTAGCCCATGAAGGAGCCGTCACTTTTCAGGATGAAGTAACGTGGCCTCCATGTCTTTATGTACTCACCTGCGTCACACACACACACACACACACACACACGTCTGGTTCATTATCTTTGTGGGGACTCTCCATAGGTGCAATGGTTTGTATACTGTCCACACTGTATTTTCTGTCCCCTTACAACCTAACCCTTACAGAAAACTTTCTGCATTTTTACTTTCTCAAAAAATCTCATTCTGTATGATTTATAAGCTTTTGTACCCATGGGGACCTCAAGCCGGTCCCCACAATGTCAAAAATTTCAGGTTTTACTATCCTTGTGGGGACATTTGGTCCCCACAATGTAGCAAAAACAAGTACAAACACACACACACACACACACACCAGCAACATGACGTCACAAACCACAGGAAACAGCGCGGGAATCTGCCGTACCTCGTTTATAGAGCCAGCCTTCCTTCACCACGCTGACCTCCGTCATGATGGGCGGGGCTTGAGGATGATTGACACACGGCACCTTCAACTACTGCTGAACCAAAACAACCGCGTCAAATGCACTGATTTACAGGAGAAATAGAGGTAAACTGCAAAATCAGGAATGGATTTACTAACTAAATTTTTTAAAAGAGTTTAAAACAAAATATTCAAAAACTTGTTTTGTATCAGGTTTGAATTGATCTTTTTAAGATCTTTGCTTTGGATTAATTCAAACATGTTTTAATTTAATATAAACCCTTTTAAACCGTTAAACGTATGAATATTATTCAAACACTTGTTTTATATTAGTGTTAGAATATTTAACATTTATTTAAAATCTTTGCTTTGGATTGATTAGAATTTTTGATTCAAAATAAACTTTTTTAAAAACTTATAAAATATTATAAAAAGAGTTTATATTGGTGTCAGAATATTTAATCTTCCTTTGACATTTTGCTTTGGATAGAAAATACGTTTTAATTAAACTCTTAAATTAAAAATAAACTTTTTAAAAGAGGTAAAAAAAATAGTTAATATGAGTGTCAGAATATTTAACAGTTATTTAACATCTTTGCTTATGTAACATTTTTTTTAAGAGTTATAAAAAAACTTTATATTGAGTCTCAGAATATTTAGCCTTTCTTTAACACCTGTGTCCTGTATTGATCATAACATTTTAAATCAGACTTTTGATTAAAAAAAACCCAGAGTTAAATCTTATAAAACATCATTTGGTTTAAAATATTGTCAGAATATTTAATATCTCTTTAAAACTTTGATTTGGCTACAAAATAGATTTTAATTAATTAAACATTTAAAATTAATTAATTAAACTCTTTAATAGTTACAAATGCAGTTTATATCAATGTTAGAATATTTAATCTCTCTTTAACATTTTGCTTTGAATTGATCAGAATTTTTAATCAACTTAAATCTTACAATAGGTAACCTACAAAAATATTATTTTAAAAACTTTATATTAGTATCAGAATAATTAGCCTTCCTCTAACATCTGTCTTTTGTATTAATCATAAAATTTTAAATAAGACTTTTCGATTAAAAACAAACTGTGAGTTAAATCTTAAAAAAAAAAAAAAAAAATTGATATAAGCTTGGTTTATATTATTGTCAGAATATTTAATATCTCTAACATTTTGATTTGGTTAGAAAATACATTTTAATTAATTGAACATATTAATTAAAATAAACTCTTTAAATGTTAATTTAAAAATGCAGTTTATATCAGTGTCAGAATATTTAATCTCTCTTTAACATTTTGCTTTGAATTGATCAGAATATTTAAAATTAACGTTCTAAATTTAATAAACGCCTTAAAATAGGTAACTTATAAAATATTATTTTAAAAACTTGGTCAACGTTTTCTATTGATCATAAAATATTTTAAATATGACTTTTCAATTAAAAACATGTTGCGAGTTAAATCTTATTAATTATTGGTACAAACTCAGTTTATATCAATGTAAGAATATTTAATTAAAAATTAAAATAAAAATTAAATTAAAATTAAAATATTTATTTAAAAACTTTTTAAAATAATATTGCAATATTGTAAAAAAAAAAGAGTTCATATCAGTGTCAGAATATTTAATCTTGAATTGATCAGAATTTTTTAAAATTAACTTCTTAAGTAATTTATCAAACATCAACAACTTTATTAAAAACTTGGTTTATATTAGTCTCAGAATATTTAGGCTTTCTTTGTTCTGTGTTTTGTATTGGTCATAAAAAAATATTTTAAATAAGACTTTCGATCAAAAACAAACTGTGAGTTAAATCTTATAATATATTATTGATACAAACTGGGTTTCTATCAAAAGTTAAAATATTTAACTTTTTTTTCTTCTTTTATTTTTTAACTTTAAATGAGTTTAAACTTAGAAAATACTGTACAAACTCAGTTCGTATAAATGTCAGAATATTTAATTTATTTTTATTAAAAGACTTTTAAAAGAGTTTATACTTAGAAAATATTGTAAAAATGGTTTATATTATTGTCACAATATTTAATATATCTTTATCTTTTTTTACTAACTTTCTAAATAATTAAAAACTTGGTTTATATTAGTCTCAGAATATGTAGTCTTTCTTAACGTCTATGTTTTGTATTTACTATGAAGTATTTTAAATAACTGTGATTTAAATATTATAAAATACTGGCATAAACTCGGTTTATATCAGTGTCAGAATATTTAATCTCTTAAAAAAATTTTTTTAAAGAGTTTATACTTAGAAAATATTGTAAAAATGGTTTATATTATTGCCACAATACTTAATATATCTTTACCATTTTGCTTTGGTTAGAAAATACATTTTAATTAAAACAAACTCTTTAAAAGTTACTTTATGAATGCAGTTTATATCAGTGTTAGAATATTTAATCTCTCTAACATTTTGCTTTGAATTGATCAGGATTTTTTTTACTAACTTTCTAAATAATTAATAAAAAACTTGGTTTATATTAGTCTCAGAATGTTTAGTCTTTCTTAACATCTATGTTTGTTTTGACCATAAAATATTTTAAATAACTGTGATTTAAATCTTATAAAATACTGGCATAAACTCGGTTTATATCAGTGTCAGAATATTTAATCTCTTACGCTTTTAAAAAACTTTTTAAAAGTGTTTAAACTTAGAAAAAAATATATTTTTAAAAATTGCCAGAATATATAAATCTCTAACATTTTCTTTGGCTTGAACAGAACATTGTTTTTAACTAAAATCAAACTTTTTAAAAGAGTAAAAAGGTAAAAAAAAAAAAGCTACAGAGGTGGTGTCACATAGTAATATCATAGTACTCTGACATATACCATGGTACTGAATGATTACCATAATCAAATACTATGATATTTACTTCACCGAATATCATGTTACTGGCACGGTAAATGTGCAAACACCATGGTATTACCATAGCACAGTTACAAAACATGGTATTCCCGAGCGGTTACCGTAAACCGAACAACGGACACCATTAAGAGTTTAAACACAACGAATCGCGTCGTGAAGGGGTTTGTGGTGAAAATCGCCAGGAGAAGGTTTAGTTAGTCGTGTGAAGCTGGTAGTTGAAGCTAAGCTAACTTACCTGAACAAACTAACACAACATGAACTTTGAGCTTCAGCGAGCAAACTGACTTTACCAGCCACGCACCGAACACTCGCTCTTATTCCGACATTATTCACACACTGTCCGTGATATTACCGTCAAACACACCGGTTAAACGAGTTAATTTAGTGATTTACCCAAACTACCTGTTTACTGTCAGTGTTGAGCAGTTGTTTAGCACACAAACTGTCGGTGAACCATCGCTCCGCTCGTATCGTGATCAAACACGAGCACATTGACGACTGTCTCGCCTCATTTATCGCGTCCCGATCCGGATTGAGTGAAAATTCAACACGCTTTTGCGCGACCGACTCTCGTGTTCACAGTTCACCAGCACACTTCGCTTCACGGCGCGTGACGTCACCGCCGCGCCCCGCCCCCCGCGCAAGCTGATCTGCGGTCAGGCCGGCGCGCGTCGCAGTAGCCGCAGCTGGAATGAGAGTGAGGCGGAGACACTGATCCGGGATCGGCCCGAGGCTCGAGCGCCTTCAAACAGGCCGAACGGCTTTATTTGCACTTTCAAGCGCTGCATAGCGGATCTTACTGTAAAACAACGACATGCCTTACAAACTTACCGACAACTACTCAACATACACACACTCTCTCAACTCATACAAAGTACTTTGGTGGTACCATGGTAATACTACAGTACTTTTCTGTCACTGACATACAAAATAACACATATTAATACAGATTTCGCTTGAAACAGCTGATATTCCTCATACACATCCCTGAGGCTCACATCTGATCATTTTCAATCACATTATCTGACATGATTCAACAAACTCAGGGGTTTTCAATCTTTCAGGAGCCACGGGCCCCCAAATACGATCATTCTGGTGCAAGGGGCCCGTTCTAACATTTATATTAATGTAATTTCATGCATAAAAAAATAAATGTATATTGTGAAAAACTATTATAAATATGGAAAATATTATTTTTGTTATTTTTATCAACGTTTTAAATTTAAAACAATTTTTTACTAAGTAGAAAACTGTACAGTTAGATTTATTTTACTTTCATTTATTCATATTATTCATTTGTAAACCAATTTATTTTAAATTTTATCTAAATCTTTTTAAAACCAATTTATTTTAATGTTCTTTTTTATTTTATTCAAATTATTTAATTTTAAAACTGTTTATATTACTCATTTTTTATTCAAATTATTTATTTTTAAATTTTAATGTTTTTATTTTATTACAATTGTAATTTTTTTAATAAATATTTTTTAAGATTTTTATTTTAATTTTAAATGTTTTATATTAATTTAGCTTAATCATATTTTCATTTTATCTGAATTATTCATTTTTAAATCAATTTTTAATCAAATTTTCATTTTATTCAATTTTTTTTAAAAATAAATGTATTTTAATCACATTTGCTTTAATCACAGTTTAACCTTATTTTTTATATTTACGTATTTTAATATTTCCACTGACCCACTAACACTCCCTCGCGGGTCGCGGAACCCAGTTTGAAAACCCCTGCCTGTCAAACATGGTTTATATAACAGTGCATGATAAATAACCTGCAATTACACAGAATCCCACGTATTCTGATCATTACAGATGTAAACAACTAACTAGTGACACCGTTTCTAGATGCAGGTGGTACATGTAAGAGCGCTACATGTAAACATGAAATTAAAGCACAAATGCAACAGACTAAATGCTCTACACAGCAGCAGAGCAGAAAGATTGACATTCATTAATTTTCACTAATATTCACAAAAAAGGCATTGGGTGTAAAACTACAGGGGTAAAAGCGAGTGAGTTTCTTGCATCTTGAAGCGTGTGCACGTGAGAAGGAAGCATCTTGTGTTTGTGCTTCTGCGCAGACGTTTGCGCAGATCTCCCTGATCCGCAGCTATCCGGTACTGATCTTCTGCACCTCCTCAATCAGAGCTGTGGATGAAACACAACAATCACAGCGTCAGAGCACGAACACATCACTGCATTTCTGTGAAGAAGAGCGACTGAGGAAGCACAAGACTGACCGCTGATGATCTCATCCTTCACTTTCTGCAGCTCCTTGCGCATCTCTTCCAGGATGTCCTGCGATCAGACAGGTGGTGTTTTAGATGAAGTGTGTGTGTTTAGAGCATATGTGTGTGTGTGTGTGATGCAGCTACTGACCTGTTTGAATTTCTCCATGTCTGTGGAGTCGCCTGTGCTGCTGCCGGGCCTCGTCCTGCGGGAAGAAGCAAAACATATGGATCTTCATCACGCAGATGCTCAGACGAGCAGAAATCACCGAACAGAAGCGCGACGTACCTGCTCAACGGAGCCGCGGTCGCAGGAGACACCGGGCTCTTGTCCTGACTCTTAGTTGCTGAATTCACCCTGTTCAAAACCAGTTATTGTTAACCAAAACTAGAGCTATTAAAACATGCTTGTTAACTGATATAAAGTTAACACTTTTTTTTTAAATATTGCGTAATAAGTACTAAGATTAGGTGAAATAAAACTGAAACTGAAATAAAACTATTTAGAATTAAAAAAAAAAAAAAAAAAAAAAAAAAACTAACAGAAAGGACAAAAGCACCTAACCAAATAACTGAAAATATAAAAGTATAGAAGTAACAGTAAAACACCCGAAACACTCTGAATCACACAGCAGGTTTATGTAACCGTCAGTCATCCTGTTTTTACCGTGACACAGACGACGGTTTCTCCCAGGGCTTCTTCACCACCTCTGGTTTGTCTGAATGAGAAAGATAAAGAGCATTTGAGGTCATGATGTTCACCGTAAACAGGAAGTGCAGTGAGATGATGAAGTGATTTGACTCTCACCTGCAGCTACAGAATCAGCCTGAGAACAGAAAGAGAGAGAGAGCAGAGATCAGATGAACCGTCACACACACACACGCACACACACAGACTGGTATTCCTATCATTATCAATGGGTTCATTCCATAGGCGTAATGGTTTTTCTACTTTACAAACTGTATTTTCTATCCCCTTACCCTCACACAAAACTACAGGCATTTTTACACTCATTCCATTTTGTGTGATTTATAAGCTTATTTTCTTACAGGGAGCAAATATGATCCCACAACGTCAAAATTGACTAGTATTACTACACTTGTGGGGACATTTGGTCCTCATAATGAGGGAAATACTAGTGCACACACACATACACAGACTTACATTGCTTGTTTCTTCCTTCTTGACCGCTGGAGTGTCAGCAACTTTTCTTCTGTAACACACACAGATGAAGATGTTGAGCTGCTGTAGTGTTGCTGCTGCAGCATCAGTTTCAGATTGACTCTAAATGACACATAAGCAACTGAAGGAGACTTTTAGACGGCCACTTCCTGCCTAAGCGAATGGTTTCTGACTAAATTTATGCATGTGTATATAAACGTAAGTGTATGTATATATTTCTACTGCAGAGCAAACATGATGACTTTAGTGGCGTTAAACTGACCGTCGAGCTAGAATTGCACTCATTTCTCCCATCAGTCCTCCTCCTCCACCTCCTCCTCCACCTCCTCCTCCTCCACCACCACCACCGCCACCGCCGCCGCCGCCGCCACCACCTCCTCCTGAGCTGGCAGGAGCTGCAGGAGCTGCTGATCCACTGTCCTCCTGCACACACACGGTCATGAAAAGTCATGCAAATTGGTTAGAGTAAATATTACAAAAAAAATACATTATATATACATGGTGCGATTTGTAAAAAAAAGCAGAGGGGGGATGCTTTTGAAAACATTTTTCTCTCTTCATAGGCAGAAGTTGACCCTACTGATATTTAAGACATTTGCTTTAAACATTTAAATGTTCACCAAGATTTTTTCTTAACTCTACAATTCATAAATCCACTTTACCAGCTAAATTACTCTTAGACAGCGATGCCACAGAAATATACAGAGAGCTACTGCACAAATGGAAGTTCAAAGACAATATTCTAAAGATGGTGATGTGCTTGTTTCTCTGGATAATAATGTCAATAGAGAAAGCGAGCAAAGAACTCAGCATCAACAGAGCTTTTGGAAATTCTGAATCGGTTAAACCATTGTGTCGCAAAACGATTCACTGTTTCAAAACACTTTAGTTGGATTGTGTATCGTGAATCATTTGATTCAGATCAGGACTCAAAGCGCAAAGCATTTTGTATCACAAATCATTGGACTTCAGAGCAGGTTTGTGGGATGTTTTTTTTATCCCCAAAAGGGATTAAAATAATTCAGCAGAGGCAGGGATGCATAGACGGGGGGGTAAATATATATATACACACAAACACACATTATCTCTGTCAATACTGATAACGGTAGCCGATTTTCCAGAATGATATCTGCTGATACCGATAACCGATTTTCCAGATACCAATAACCAGTTTTCCAGAATGATATCTGCCGATACCGATAACCGATTTTCCAGATACGATAACTGGTTTTCCAGATACCAATAACCGGTTTTCTAGAATGATATCTGCCGATACCGATAACCAATTTTCCAGATTGATACCTCCCGATACCAATAACCGATTTTCTAGAATGATATCTGCCGATACTCATAACCGATTTTCCAGAATGATATCTGCTGATACCCATAACCGAATTTCCAGATACCGATAACCGGTTTTCAAGAATGATATCTGCCGATACCGATAACAGATTTTCCAGATACTGATACCCGGTTTTCCAGAATGATATCTGCCGATACCGATAACCGATTTTCCAGATACGATAACCGGTTTTCAGAACGATATCTGCCGATACCGATTTTCCAGAATGATATCTGCCGATACCGATAACGGATTTTCTAGAATGATATCTGCCGATACCGATAACCGATTTTCCGGATTTTCTAGAATGATATCTGCCGATACCGATAACAGATTTTCCAGATACTGATACCCGGTTTTCCAGAATGATATCTGCCGATACCGATAACCGATTTTCCAGATATCTGCCGATAACTGATTTTCCAGATACCGATAACCAATAACCGATTTTCTAGAATGATATCTGCCGATACCCATAACCGATTTTCCAGAATGATATCTGCCGATACCCATAACCGATTTTCCAGAATGATATCTGCCGATACCAATAACCGATTTTCTAGAATGATATCTGCCGATACGATTTTCAGAATAACCGATTTTCCAGAATGATATCTGCTGATACCCTAGAATGATAACCGATAACCGTTTTTCCAGATACCGATAACCGATTTTCCAGAATGATATCTGCCGATACCGATAACAGATTTTCTAGAATGATATCTGCTGATACCCATAACCGATTTTCTTTTCCAGAATGATATCTGCCGATACCGATAACCGATTTTCCAGATACCGATAACCGATTTTCCAGAATGATACCTCGATACCAATAACCGATTTTCCAGAATGATATCTGCTGATACCAATAACCGATTTTCTAGAATGATATCTGCCGATACCCATAACCGATTTTCCAGAATGATATCTGCTGATACCAATAACCGATTTTCTAGAATGATATCTGCCGATACCGATAACCGTTTTTCCAGATACCGATAACCGATTTTCCAGAATGATACCTGCCGATACCAATAACCGATTTTCTAGAATGATATCTGCTGATACCCATAACCGATTTTCCAGAATGATATCTGCCGATACCCATAACCGATTTTCCAGAATGATATCTGCTGATACCCATAACCGATTTCCCAGAATGATACCTGCCAAAACCAATAACCGATTTTCTAGAATGATATCTGCCGATACCGATAACCCTTTTTCCAGATACCGATAACCGATTTTCCAGAATGATACCTGCCGATACCAATAACTGATTTTCTAGAATGATATCTGCCAATACCCATAACCGATTTTCCAGATACCAATAACCGGATTTCCAGAATGATATCTGCCGATACCGATAACCGATTTTTCAGAATGATATCTGTGATACCGATAATGGTAGCCGATTATCCAGAATGATATCTGCCGATATTGATAACGGCAGCCGATTATCCAGAAAAAAATATTTAGTGCAGAGAAAAACCATGGATCTAGCAACCCTGGCTTAAACTACAGGTGATTCATAGAGTCATATAGAGTCTACTTTAATGTTGCTATTTTTAAATAGTTAATGCTAAATTCAACACCAGAATTTTCTTCCTTTTGATTGACTGGATATAATCAGACCTGATCATTGGCTAATTTTGAACAATCAAAAAAAATAGCTGTTTAGTTGATGTTTTTTAACTAAACTAAGAAACATCTTTTAGCTCATTTTAACATGTCATCCTGAGGACCCGGGTTGGTCTTGTGATCAGATCTGTAGCTGTGACGCATCAGGACGGCAGTGAGGGACGGCCAACTCACCTGTCAATCAAGCACTACAACACAGGAAATCTCAAACATAAATGCATCTCATTCACCATCAAATGATCACGTGACTGACCTTGGCTACTTTGCGTAGTTTAGCTCCAGCGAGTGCCGCAGCCAGACCTCCATCACCACCTCCTCCTCCTCCTCCTCCTCCTCCTCCTCCTCCTGAAGGCGGAGGAGGGGGAGCTGGCGGGCCTCCTCCTGACGGAGGTGGTGGTGGGGGGGGAGGCGGGGGTCCTGGAGCGGGTGGAGGTCCGGGAGGAGGAGGAGGTGCAGAGGCGGGACCGGGAGCGGGAGGAGGACCAGGAGGCGGAGCCGGAGCGGCAGACGCCTGTCTCTCTCTCTCCTGTCTCTCTCTCTCCTGACGCTCCCTCTCCTGCTGCTCCTGCCTACGGAGACACACGGTTATACTTTCACTTCTGTAACATCACACATTTCACAGCTAAACAGGATGTTTAATGAGCAATAAATGTGGGCGGGACTTGACTGGATGGTAAATAAGAGGGATTGAGTTGTTTTCAAAAGTTTGGGTTAATTAAGACTTTGTCATTTTTTTTAAAGAAGTCTCTTTTGCTCACCAAGGCTGCATTTATTTGATCAAAAATACAGTAAAAAATTTTAAAACAGCTGTTTTCTATGTGAATATCTGTTAAAATGTAATTTATTTCTGTGATGCGCAGCTGAATTTTCAGCATCATTACTCCAGTCTTCAGTGCCACATGATCCTTCAGAAATCATTCTAATATTTGATTTGCTGCTCAACAAACATTTCTGATTATTATCAATGTTGAAAACAGTTGTGCTGCACAATATTTTTGTGGAAATTGTCATGCATTTTATTTTTCAGGATTCAGAAGAATACAAAGTTCAAAAGAAGACAAACTCTGATTTGTGCAGAATAAGTGAGGTAAAACAGGGTTGATTTTCATGATAAAGATGATGATGATGGTCATACCTCCTTTTCTGTTCGATCTCCTCAGCACTCGGGCCGTTCTGAGGCGGTCGAGGAGGAGGAGGACACGCGCCTGTGAAGACAAACCAAAAACATTTACTCCTGTACATTTATACAACATTTCTACTCCTACAAGCATGTTTTTTTTACCCTAGTAAACTCTTACCAGCATCTCCGCTGAGCATGTCGAGCGCGTGCATCATGCCGTTGGCGAATTGAGCCGCGTCCTCTTTACTGCCAAAGTTCAGACCCCAGACCTGCCGCGCATCCCGCCACTGGTGGAACGTAGGCGTCGCCTGGTTATATTTGATCCCGCGGACCAGAGGACAGTTGATGACCACCTGAAGACACACACAGATGACAGACAGGAATCAGATCTTCATCGAACACACCAGAGCTCCAAACTAATAAAGTAAATAAATGCATATTTTATATTCTCAGAGGTTAAATAAATAAATACATAAATAATATCAGTTATGTGGACTGAATCTATTGAACGCAGTAGAATAATCATGTATGAACTGTCCATTAATTCGATTAATGCGTATCTGTTTGTGGTGTTGTGCAGCAGATGCCAGCGAGCCGCCACACTGACATGATTTACAGGAACCGAAAGACAGTTCAGAAGCTGTGAGACTGAAACATCTCTGAGATTAACCACCAAGATCTGCGGCTGCCGGGACGGCACACAACACACCCCTTTCCCATCATGCCCAGCACGCACAGCAACGACAAGATCCTTCATACGCTCCAGAACAAACAAACACACACACACACTTCCTCTGTGGCTTCACACGTACACACACACACGCTAAACTTCCGATGATTGTCTAAACTTGTCTCACACATTAAAGAGTTTTTATTATCTCATCAGTTACCTGCTGATCGGCCTGTTGTTTGCGTCCCACCACCCTGAAGCTGTTGTTACTGGGGTTCTGGAAGATGTGAACCCTGCTGACGGCCTGAGCGCCAGAACCGGCCGGTAACCAGCGCTTACTGCCGTCATCATACATCATGACGGTGGCCCGCGCCTGACAGATGCTCTGCTCGCTGCAAAACAACACATGAAAATCACACACCGCACACAGACTTTGACTTCAGCCAGAAAACCTGCAACTGTGCTCAACTTCATATAGTGAAACATGAACGTGCCAGAAAATGAATCACCCCGGCGACAGGTTACACACCGCAAACTGTGATCTTCCTTAATATTTCTGTCTTTTTTCTGCTAAAAATAGTTAAGATTTCTTAAATTAAAATGCATTTCTGAAGATGAACATTGGCTTAAAATGTAAAGTCTTGTTTTCTGAGAAACTGATCCAAATAAAGTGATTTTGTATTTAAAACAAGAACAAATATCTTTCACTTGGGACAGAAATATAAACTCAAGTCAAAGTCAAAACTAGGGTGTTTTTCTGACCACACTGTCTGATAACACTTAAGAACACAAAACTGTCTAATAACACTTGCTTGAACAATTCAAAGCGGTCTGATAACACTTAAGAACACTTAAAATGTACTGTTAACACTTACTTTAAAAAAACTTAAAACTGTCTGATAACACTTAAAGGGGTCATCGGAAGCTAAGCTCACTTTTACATGTTGTTTGAACATTAATGTGTGTTGTCAGTGTATGTACAAATCTACCCTATAATGATAAAAATCCATGCAGTGGTTTTTAATTAATCTGTAAAAATAATATCCCCTTTTTCAAATCGAGCCGTTCTCAGATGCCTGTCGTTGTGGCGTCACATCAACAGAGGCCACTCCCACCATAGTTGATTGACATGAGCGTCTTACCTCAGATCAGCTGTAACAGTCCGACCTCCATTGTTTTGATGCTGGAGCAGGGATGTAAGTTAGACAAGAATATCTCCAATTGAGCGATTGAGGTGTTGTGTTGCTGGATGTAATAATGAACATAGTGGTCGTCATTTACTCCCGACATCTGAGCCGCTGAAGATGCAGTGGATTACGTTTGTTTGTGAAGGGAATGCACCTCCCGATCTACATATATCCGTCGGTGTTCGCGCGAATCATTCGTGATCCAGCTTCACTTACAGCAGAAGTGAGTATAAGGGGTTTTTAATAAATCTTTTCGATCACCTTTCCTAATAATGTGCTAGTTAGCAAGTTTAGCGGCTAAACGTGGCTAAATGCGGCTAAAGTAAACGGGCGGGGCGAGCAGAGCTCATTTGCATTTAAAGCAGCCTCGACCAGAATGGGATGATTTTTGCAGAGCTGATTTTGTCAAGGTAAAAAGGGTGTTGTTTTACACAACCATTGAGAATTTTTAATCAAAGTATATTATAGACTTTTCATTAAGACCCTGAAGAATCATATCAACTTGTGGAAAATGGACATCCGACGACCCCTTTAAGAACACTTAAAACGGTCTGTTAACACATTTAAAAACACATAAAACGGCCTGACAACATGTAAAAACATGTTGAACTGTCTGATAATGCTTAAAAACTTTAAATTGTCTGATAACACCATTTAAAATGGTCTGTTATCACTTATTTAAACACGGTCAATTCAAAACTGTCTGATAACACTTAGAAACACTTAAAAACTGTCTGATAACACCTTTAATTCAGATAATTCTGCAGATTTGCAAAAAAGGCGTAGTATTTCCTAATTTGATGATGAGTTCAGAAACATCAAAAACTTCACAGACATACAGATTTTTCATAAAATAAGAAAGATTTTTCAAAACTGCAAATGAGTGTAAAAATATGTTCAAATGATCCAATTAATGTTAAAGAACTTTTAAAAAAACACGGCTCATGTGTTGCCTTTTCTTCTGTCACTGACTGTGATTCTGACCTTCAAATCAGGATCAGGCATCAGATTATGTCATCCATCTGAAAATCTGATCAAATAATTGTAATCTGGCACAGATTCTGACAGGAATTGTGTGTTTGTGGCGTTTTTCTGCTGATTAAGGGGACTTCTTCAATGCACAAACGAAAGTAAAAATTCCACAAAATGCATCATATTTTGTAATAAAGCGTGAAGTGAAAGAGGAAAACAAAATTCCACATTTTCCACCAAGGCAGTTCGACTGCTGGTTTGAGTCAGAACCAAGTACTGGCTTTGATTCAGCAGAAATGATGCAGAGCAGTGATCGTGATCTCATGTTAGGCATAAACACTTCATTTTGATTCATTACTTTTATCCTCTATCATTTTGCATCTCCAGTAACTGTGTGTTGATTTATGAAAGAAAGAGCTGATGAAGAGCATCACTGTTGCAGTAAACCAAGAAAAAAACTTTTGAGTACAGTTTCACCTGTCAACATTTGAGCTGTTGATGAAAATATGACGCTGTTCATTAAAAGAGAAGAGATGTGAAACAGCAAGTTCACACATATAGAAACTGATCACACGCTCTTTAAGCACACGCATGCGCTCCGACACGCTGAAAATGCGCAGCAGTGAGTGTGTGTGAGAGGATGTGGGAAACCTCGTCTGTCCTCCTGTGCAACACTCTCAGTTAAACAACGTAACACAATACTTGACTTCCGCTCAGAAATGACAGCTACACCTCACTAACAATCAACCACCCCGAAAACACGACAATCACATCTCTATCTGACTGAGAGTCGTTCCGATCACATTTAAGATGCACAAACACCCGTGTGAACGTCAAACGTCCACTAAACACCAGCTGATTCAAACACACTGAGACTCAAGCGTGACAATCGTGAAGAGAAAAGATCCTTGATGTTTTGTTTTTGGGGTCACTGTATGTTACGAATGCCCATCCACCGAACTCGGACTTTAAATGTGTTAAGAAGAGGAAGTGAGAGTAATAAGAGGCAGCAAGAGGAAGCAGAAGTGCAGCTGAATAAAGACCTTAGACGTGTCATTGACCTATTGGGCAGATCAGAGGTGAGAAGACAGAAAGACAACAGTCACAGCAGATCAATCGCACTGAACCAGGAGCACACCATCACACGTCACTAACCAGGTCACAATCAGACAACAGGAAACGTTCTGGCAAAGTTTTCTTCCAGTTCTTCCAATAGTTCAGTGTTATCCATTCTTTAATAATGTTTTTGAAATGTTTGCACAAAAACATTATTTGTACAAATTTCTGAAACGCTTTAGTTTGACATTCATCTAACATTTTTAAAATGTAACTGTTTCAGAATGTTCAGAACATTCAGATGTAACATTTCCATAATCGGTGTGGGGTGTAACGCATTACAAGTTACAGAATCAGAATACTTTTTCCAAGTAACTAGTAAAGTAACACTTTACTTTTTAATTTACAAGAAAATATCTGAGTTACTTTTTTAAATAGTTCTCATGTTGACAGATCAGGAGTAAGATGTTACTTTAGTTCTAGAATAAATATGAACATGCATTAATTCATCTCACTCACTCACCAAAAATGCAGATTTAGTTTTTCAGTTTTCCTCAAAATTAATAAAAACTAAATGCAAACTCAGAATACGATGCAAACCTGCAATAATAAAATATGTTAAATGCAGGTATCTCTTATGTATTTAATTCAGGTTTATTAACCAAAGTCTTTGCTGCTGACCTTCGATGATCCAATTCAACAATAATAATAGGCAAAATTACTCAAGATAAACTAAAATTTGTTCTTCTTTTTTTTATTGCTGAAAGGTGTTAAACTTCTGTCTTCTGTCTTCTACTGTACAGACGTACATTTAGCTTTTCATTCAGTCTGAGGCTTTTGGTGTGAAAGAGCTTTTACATTTGCCAAAAATAGAACTTTTTATATTAAGAACAAAGAAGCAAGCCCTGCTTAGATATAGAAAGTAACGCAAAAGAAACATAATGCATTACTTTGCATAAAAAGTAACTAAGTAACAAAATTAGTTACTTTTTTATGGAGTAACACAATATTGTAATCAGTGTTGGGGAAAGCTACTTTTAAAAGTAATGCAATACAATTTTGTTTTACTCCCAATTTTGTTTTACATGGAATGTGTTACAGTACCTTTGTGTTACTTTTTAAATGTGGGCAGGGCTTGCTTCTTTGTTTTAAATATAAAACAATTCTAATGTAAAAGCCCTTTTACACCAAAAGTGAAATGAATTCACCTCAGGCTGAAAGAAAAGTACATGCAGGAGATCACTCTTCAGCTATAAAAAAAAATGAAGCACAAACGTTAGTTTATCTAAAGTCATTTTTGCTTATTAGTATGGTTGAATTGCATCATTGAAGGTCGGCAGCAAAGACACTAATGAATAAAATAGGGTTAAATACATAAAGGATATTTGTTTATTTAACATATTTAATTATTGCAGGGTTGAGTCATATTCTGAGTTTGCATTTCATTGTTTTTATTCATTTTGAGGAATACTGAATCTGTTTTTTGTGAGTGAGATGAATTAATGCATGTTCACATTTAGTCTAGAATACAGTAACATCATGTTACAGGAGACCTGTTGATCAATAAATAGGGAAAAAAGTAACTTATTTGAAAAAGTAACT